>NW_026571515.1:9839993-9939993 GCF_026225935.1 Boleophthalmus pectinirostris | reverse complement strand
AGTTTAACTCAGAATAATCGTTTTCATTCTGAATTAAGTGTTTACATGGTCTTTTCAAAGCAGAATTCATTTTTATTGAGAATGAAATTATTTTTATTTGTATGTAAAGCTCTCATGTAACCGTGGCAGCTGTCTACTCCTCCATTTCCATTATGTTTCTGCTTGCTACAGGAAAGACATCAGTACAGTCTGAAAACCCGGCAAATAATTATGGGTTCCTATAGCAACAACAAAAGACTGTCTGTATGCCTTTGATTAGCATATGGGGACATTAGGTTAATTGGTTACAAGAAATATGCAAAAAACAAGAAAATTACAAGGGAAGCCAGGCCACCAGGTAAAGAGGCTCCACTAACCCCCGAACCCTCTAGACCCGACCGGATTAATCTCGAAAACGAAGACAGAGAGACGGAGAGGTGGAGGGGGGTGAAGGAGGTGAAGGAGCAGGGACGGAGACACAAGATGGCCGCCAGACTCGCAGGTTAACGAGCTGAGATTGCGGTGACCTTTGCTGGAGCAGGTGCAGCAGTGAACGAAAGAGGAAGAGGAGGAGGAGGAGGAGGAGGAGGAGAGCCGTAAAAGAAGAGCAGATGTTCAGAAAGAAAATAATGGCAATATGGGGTGTAATTTTTGCAGAATGGAGCTAAAATTGTAAAACCGGCTTATATGATGAAGCTGTAAGAGACTAATCAAATAATGAAGTTTGAATTAGATACACAGACTGGATAAAGAAGTCGACTAAGGGACTGTGACATCGCCCATAGCGTTTGGCTCCAGTCAAATGAAGCTCATTGCGGTTTGCAGTTATAGGAACGAATTTGGAGCCAGTTCCATATTAGGAATGTTGGGGTTTTTTTTATATAGTAAATTGTGTAGTGTTGTAGTCAAGACCGCACTAATCGAGACCAAGACCTGTCTGAGACCACAGGGTCCCGAGACCAGGACAAGACCCAGACCACGAGACCAAATCGAGACCAAACTGAGACCAAATTGAGACCATCTTTGTAATTTTTGACATTTACTTGCATTTTACAGTTATTTTGGCACATATATATCATTTTTATAAATCTTTCTCCATTTTATCACTCGTTGAGGATCAGACCCACAGACCGAGACAAGACCGAGTCCAAGCGCCTTCAAGATCAAAACTTTTAAAGGCCGAGACAAGGCCAAGAGCATGGCATTTTCAACATTTATTTGTATTTTACAGTTATTTTGGCACATATATATCAGTGTTTTTAATAAATCTATCTCCATTTTATCACTCGTCAAGCATCAGACCTTGAGACTGAGTCCAAGCACCTTCAAGACCGAGACAAGACCAAGACTGCAAAAAAATGGTCTCAAGGCCAGTCTCAAGCACTACGACACTAAAGTTGTGTATAGTCTGGACCACTATGAGATTAGAGTCGTCTTTTCTGCAGCTAAATGTGGATGTAATAAATCAAAAAGTGCAGACCTGTAGATGTGTTACATCACTTTTTCACTGACAAAATTTCTAAACTTTTCCATGACTTTGTGAATTTTCCCTGACTTTACGGCACCTACATCTGTAGAATTGATCATGAGTTTAGGACTAAATATGAAATGTTAACCCTTTCCACTCACATTATGGTTTGGGATTATAGTTTTTTAAAATTCAAAATACTGTCAGTGCATTTATTGTCGTCTCTCTTAAAGAAAAGGCGCATACATTTGGAAATAATCGCAATAGCCTGATGATAACTTAACTGAACGCTGTAGTTGTGTGAAAGAGAAACTAAAGATTCCTCGACTTTTCCAGACCTGTAAAATGACAGTTTTAATTTCCATGACTTTTCCAGGATTTCCGTGACCGTGTGAACTCTGTGCATTTAAATAGCTCCTTTCAAGACACCCAAAGCTCTTTACAGTTCATTATTCATTCACTCCACACTGTTAATGTAGCCACAGCCGCCTTGGGACAGACTGACAGAAGCGAGGCTGCTACTCTTCACTCCACTTTCTTACTAGGCAATGTAGTTGAAGCGTCTTGCCTAACGATCCAACAGCACTTTTTGCCACAGGTGCTCACACAATTCATAGCGTCATAGCACTTCTACAGTTTCAACACCTTCGCCAACACTGATCTTTCAGCTCTGCCACAGGATGGCGAATCTCACCTGATGCACGCCACATGTGTAGCACTATCATAATTACGTTTTACACATGATTATGAAACGGCTCCCACTTGGCCTGTTACAATAATTACTATATGGACTTACTGTTCAATACATGACAGATACAAGTACTGTATTTTTCAGACTATAAGGTGCACTGGACAATGAGGCGCATTAAGTGAAACAAAAGGACGACACTTGAGACTGAACCCTTAGCACAGACGTCCACGATCCTTCGGCAGATCGAGGCGTAATTGGCCCAGCGTTGCCTCCCTGTCTTGGTGAATCTGTACTATGAATGTGAACGTGGGTGGATAATTTAGGTTTGTTTTTTTTATTTCTTACGAGGACGACTCAAATATACATTGCGTAATAATGTGTTTAATTCAGCTTTGCACACATTTGTTCACGTTTTATGGAAACGCTGAAAAAACTACTCGCTCCTTGTGCGTTGATGTGGTCAGATTATGATGGAATCCGCAAGGCTCTTGACTACATAGCCGAAATGCTCCGACATGGCTTCGTATCTTACCGAAGTCGTACTAAAACATTTTGACAGATTTTTGAGCGCTGTGTACGACATAAAATAGGTTCGAGGTTAGTAAGCACAACCAGAATTAATACATAAAACACACCGGATTATAAGGCGCACTGCTGATTTTAGAGAAAATTAAAGGATTTTAAGTGCGCCTTATAGTCCGAAAAATACGGTACATTTCTGGGGTGAATATTTATCGTGTGTAGATTTCCTTTACACTATTAGAACATTTTTGGTTACTTTTTGGCTCTATGATGAGATCTGAGCTTGTATGACTCATTACAGATGCAAACTAAATACTAAAGTGTATCATTCTGCTGTTTATTTATCGCAGCTTTTTTGTTGTTTTTTTTTGTTGTTTTTTACAATTTTGTAGATTTAGAATAGTTTTTGTGGTTTAAATCTGCTCTTATTATTATTATTAGTATCAGTGGCATAGATTAGTTTCATCTAGTTCTTTATTGTCTATATTTACTTAAGCAAAATATGCCATTTCAAACTCTGTTATCGTGACAGACCTGGCTCTTGTTGAAAGTGGTCGGGAAACGATGGAGCGTCATAACAAAAATGTTATCTGTTTGTCTGATTGGTCACTACCGCAGAACAAGCCAAGAAATCAAACTTTTGTTATATCCAGTTCAGACAAAAACACAGATCGTTCCCATTTCCCAAAGCACAAAGAGCTCCCCACAAAATAGGGCAGATGGATTCTTGTGAGTTTGTGAACTTACAAATATTGGGAGATTTCAACTTACAGGACAGGTTACAGGTAAATCTACTGCTACGATTTTTTGCCAGGTTAAAATGACTTCACTCTGCAAGTCCTAGCTCGCTCTGTTAGTATTCTGTTTACCCGACCAGCCAGAACCGCACGCTTTCACAAAACCATACAAAGACGAGTGGATCTGGAGCTGTATCCTGTCTCCCTGATTTCAGAGGGTGTGATTGACAGGTGGATTAACCAATCAGAGAGAAGCATGGTCCATTTGTGTCAAAACAAACATGTAAAAAAGGTGGAAAACAGCATAGGACTCAGCAAGAAACGGCATGGATTTTCTCAGAATCAACATTCGAAACACCAAACTGTTACTTGTCTGGGGTAAAAGAAGTTAAATATTTTGTTCTGAATGATATGAGAGTTTTGGAAAGGAGATTTGAGAGAGACACAAGCTACAAATGAGCAGCTGTGGGTTGACATTGGAGGCTTTTCACGCTCTGTGGTCCAATTCTAGGCCTTTCTGGATTTTAACAGAATGAAGAAAGGACTGGTCAGGCGAGTATTCTACATGGCCACACTTAAGAACTTAGACATATAAATAGTTTTCAATATAAAACATAATTGTTGTTTAAAGTGACCAAAGATAAAAGTGGTAAAAACGTCAAAAAGTTTGAATAATGCATAAAATAAGTCTTCAGTTGAGTTGAGTGCGTGAGAGAAGTTCTGATGATTCTCAAATTTTGATGGAATTGGTGAGATAAAACCTGTAACAATCAACAGGTAATTTGCAAAGAAATGTTGAGAAATATGTTAAAAATTACAAGAAGTAGAAAATTCGGTGTTAGAAAGTCCCACACTGAGGACATCACACTGGGAGAATTCTGAGTTTGGCACAATTTACACAAAAGAAACTAATTTTTCCAATATTTTAAACATTATTTCAACAAAATAAAGGAGTTTTATTGTCTTTTTCTTTGTCAAATAATAATCTGAGGAGTTTTCGACCAGTGTGATGTGATGATTTTCAACCAGGCAGTAAAATCTGAAACCATGGCTGTGTCCCAGTGTCCACCCTAGTCCCTAACCCCTCATTCACTGCACAGGCCCGCACTCATTATCATCCTCTACAGTGTACTCATTCTTGGAGAGATTCGGACACACAGCTCACTACACTGGGGTCATGTGACTCTGGCGTTTGGATGAAAAAGTCTGTGAAACTCTGATAAAACTCGATTTCAGATCAGACTGACACACAAGTGTTTATGGACTAATAATTTACAATTTACGTTTTTAAGAGTGTTTTATTCAATGATATAAAAGAATGAAAACTTCGCACATCAGTTACTTGAGACGGGTGCGTTGGAGGGGAGGGAGCAGCCCTAAAAGACAGAGAAAAATCCCACACGCCGTCTTACTTGCAAATTGTGAGATTTATTAGGACAAACCGTGCAACTGGTCTCCGTCAGGCAAACCAAACTAGGCCTGAGGAAGACCTAAAAAGTGCCAAAATGTTGCACGGTTTGTCCTAATAAATCTCACAATTTGCAAGTAAGACGGCGTGTGGGATTTTTCTCTATGTTCTAAGAGTGTTTTATTCAGCATCAGGATCAACAGTGCCATAAACTAACACTTTTATCGGCTTCATTCAGTCGTGTTGCGTCCAGTTAAACACCTGTCGCTGAACGCCGTTGTTTTCCCGACTCTCACAATGCATTATGGTCTATATTGACCGCTATAGTGACCACCGATGCACACTACTTTTCAAGGTGCATTGTGGGAAATTTTGAGTGCACTATTTTCTCACCAACTGGACATTCGGATGCCCCTAAAAATGGATTGACCCCTAAATAGTGTCCTAAGTATGGAATAGTGTGGACATCGAACACAGCCTTAAAAAATGCCAAATTAGGTAAATTTTTAAGTTAAATCTTAAATATAACGATCTCAAATGTGTTTTAGTCAAATGAGTGGTCCAAATGTCACAGGCGCTTTAAACCTACAGAGCCGTGTGTAGACTAAGTGGGCTCAGATTTGCCTCTCTTACCGGGGTGTATCCGTGTGCGCTGGTGCCACTCCCTCCTGCTGTGCTCATGCTGTTCAGGTTATTTAGGTTATTTATGTTGTTGATTGTGACCGAGGACATGCTCTGGTCGGACAGGCTGTTACTGAGGCTGCCTCCCAGACTCCCAGGACTGTGGCTCCCCTCTGGTTCGGGGTTGTAGAGCGCCACCTGTGGGCAAAGACATAACAGAGAAAACAGAGCGCTTGAATAAACTCGTATGAATGAAATAAGCAGGATACAATTCTCCAAGCTTTGTCTTAAGTACCCCATATACTTCGTCTTACACTCCAACTAGAGCATGGAAACCCGACTGAAATCCGGCGGGACGGGTTCGGACAAATATTTAGAACTCATGTTTGGGCTCTGGTCAGACTCGGACACATCATCGCGTCAGCTGTTTCCTGTCTACAGTAAAATGACTCGTTTTGAGACTCTTAAATGTTCAAAAAAAAAATCTTAGCCTTGCATTAAACCTAACCTTAAAACCTAAAAGATTAGCGATAAAGTACGCAGGAAGTAAAGTCTCTGCAGCTTCACCTCGATCCGTGCGCTGCGTGGATGTAAACAAACACACATGAGGAACTACTCCTGCCTTTTTACTTTTAAAGAACGGCTCAAACTGGATTAATAGCACGGTTTTGTGGACTGGATGTCATTATGTGCAGAGGACAAATTCTATGGATAATGTGGATGACATGCTGCACTTTAAATTTATCACTTTACGAGCGGTGAGTAAGAGGTCTTCTCATTATTTTTGCTATATCCCGAGTTTGTATTTTGCATCTCTGTCCGTTAGAGCAGGGGTTCTTAGCCTTTTCAATCTTGGAGCTTGACTTTTTCTGAACAAAGTAACCTGGGGCCCTATCTCATATTAAATGCATTATATTGTACTGATTGTGGGGCCCCCAAGGAGGTGGTCCCAGCCCTAGGGTTAAGAATCACTGCTTTAGAGGCCACACAAACAATATCCTGAGTGTGTCATTAGTCGACCTGTGAAAATAGTGTGATTTTAATTGTGTCGGGTTCGGACACAAATATCTTAATGCCTACTAGGCTGGGGTCGGTTCGATCACCGCTCTGTCAGGTGCTGGCTAGGCTTGGACAGAAAAATGTGGCCCCAATCTACAATAGGTAGGTAGGTACTAGGTTTACTGAAGTAGTATATTACATTTTCTTGTTTTAATGATACTTATGTAAAATTGTATGTAAAGTTTTCGTTTAAAATCAGTAAGTGCTTGCCGGTAAATGTTTGCATTCTCTCCAAAGTCCTAGCACCACTTGCTGGGAAACACTGGTCTAGATAAATGCAATATAACCAACAAAAAATTACAAACTTCGACCTCCCTGGTCATGAGCTCTGGGTAGTGACCGAAAGGACGAGATCGCGGATAGAAGCGCTTGAAATGGGCTTCCTCCGCAGGGTGGCTGGGCGCTCCCTTAGAGATAGGGTGAGGAGCTCAGTCACACGGGAGGAGCTCGGAGGACGTGTCTGGGGTGAGGGAAGTCTGGGAGTCCCTGCTTAGGCTGCTGCCCCCGCGACCCGGCCCCGGATAAGCGGACGAAAATGGATGGATGGATGGACTCCCTGTGTCTTGTTTCATTCACACATGCTTGAGTAATCCTTTATTATTAGTCTGTCTACATCTCCAAAGCTCAAAACTGCACCTTGTAAAGTCATGAAGCGGTAGTTTTCAAGTTAACAGCTCCTTTTACCTTTAGTCCGGTAGAGACTGGCAGTGAATGGAACAAAATACAACTCCAGGAAAAAACATTATAGCATAGATCAGAAAATAGCGTAACATGGGCCCTTTAAACCATAAAACTCTCTCAAAATGAAGTCATTCCTTGCCCTCTGTATGGCACCTAACACATCCCTTTAGGATCAGACCACAGAAAAACCTAAACTTGACTTGATATTTCTAAAAAAAAAAAAAAAAAAACCTGACACGCAGAAATATTGTCTTGTGTCCCAGGATCAGAGGGCTGTTAAAAGACCTGCCTGTGAGTGACTTTGGTTCAGTCGGATGTGTGTGAAGCAGAGCAGAACCTTCTACCTTCAGGCTACGTTTAATTGTAAAAGAAGGAAAGCCACCGAGAATTTGTGCGAGGTTTAGAGGAGCAGCATCCGAACAAAACAGAGAAACAACAGTGTGGGATCTGACTGGGAGGCCTGCAAAGTGCACAACATGATCCGACGTGAGGCTAAAGGCGCATTGTGTAACTTTTCTGATGGAGGATCCGTCACACAAACATGTCACAGTGTGGTGTTAAACCTTTCTATCTTCATGGAGACCAAACCAGACCAAGTTACAGGTCAGATCTGTGGAGAGGCGACCCTGCTCACAGTCAGAATCCCTGTTTTTCAAGGTGTTTTTGAGCTATAAAACCACCTGTAATTGAAAAAATGTAAAGTAGATCTGTTTAATGTCATACTGTGGAACATTCCAGAGCGATGACATAGCCGTAGAAACAAGAAGGTGACAGTCCCCCAACCAAAATGTAACATAGTGCAGCTTTAAGGCTAAGCCAAGTGTGTGGTTTTCTTTTAAACTGTCTCAACATCAGCGCTTACTCAGGTCTTTCCATCTTTCAATAAATTCACACAAAATATAAAATGTCATAATGTGTTGAAACGTATTTTAGAGTCTGTAGTGGATCCTTGAAAAAGAATGTAGCGCATTGTCAAAGGATGTAATTGTGGGCATTTATATAGACTAAAGCCCCGTCCACAATAGTACGTATTCGAGTCGTTTTCGTTGTGGATGCAACACTAATCTGAGTGAAAACTGCTCCAGAGACAAAACTGTGCACTGTGTGGACGCCTGAAAACACTGATACACTGATGTAGGTCTGTGCGCCGTGAAGTAATTCACCGCCAAAACGCTAAGAGGCTAGAATATATTTATTTAAACGGTCTATGCTTATGACCTACAGATGTATAATCTCTGAAAAGTTTAACATGAACCATCTCCAACGCGACAGAAACACAGAACAGACTCACCATCAGCAGAACATCCCTCTGTCACAGAAAGAACACTCATATTCCACTGAGTCTTGTCCTTTAGTCCGACAGAAGCTGAACCACATCAGCGCACAAGGAGTGAACTGTTCAGTGCTCAGTTTATGCAAATGAGCCATGCAGTTTTAAGTTTCATTTCTGTAAAACGTAAACACATATGCTCAAAGCTGTGTGGATAAGGAAGGACTGCAGACACAGAAAACATGTGCGTGGACGCAGATCATTTCCGATACGAATGATACGGTGATACGCGGTTTTGTTTCAGTGTAAAAAGAGTAAAAATATAAATGGTAATAATAAATTCTAAATAAGAAGCAGAAAAACAGCACGAGACAGGTGTCAAATAAGGCACAATTATATAAATGTAAATGTACAAGTCAAAATCAAATCGAAAAGTAAGTAATAAAATATAAAATCCCAGCTATATACAAGCCTGTACATGTGTTAATCTTTTTATACCCCATTATATGTGTGTGTGTATGTGATTTTAAATATATATAATTTTTTTTAAGTTCAATTATAACACAGTGCTCCACGGGTGTCATAGATTATAACTCCATAGCTCAAGCACACACTGTGTTTTTTAATAATGCACCAAATACTCCAGAGGGCACATTGGAGTAAAAACTGTTAATATACTGTTTCATAAATACTGTGAACTGTGAACTGAATACCATAAAATGTACTGCGACGTTTAGAGCCGCCGGTTACATCTACATGCAGAAGTTACTGACGCTACTTAATGCACAGGTATGTAACATAAGTAGGACTGCGTACTATTAAAAGGTATCAGTATGGTACCAGAAAAAATGTTTAATTTTGAGAAAAAAAAAAAGATCTGTCTGAATACCATAAGATACTGATACTGATATATTATGCGATATCTGGGAATGTTTTATAAGTTGTTGTTTTTTTAAGATAGAAACTCACTTTTTTCATATTTGCGGCATTATCCTACGTCAGACGCACGCTTCATGATGACGCAGGGAAAATGAGTGTCCAATAGGAACTTTGTTTTCTGCCAAACACATGTGGCTCCATCCATTTTGATTGGCCCAGACTTTGCCAAAGAGTGTAGAGTGAGTCTTAAGGGTCGACTGCTCTGAGCGTCTGTGTTCGTTACAATTGAAAAAGCCGCTCTAAGTGCAGTTATTTCTTAAATAAATGGCAAATTACGCATCTTGGTCTGTGTAATTGGGTATCCCTTGCCATTTTTATTTGAACTTGACTTGATATTTTGCACTTTTGTAGCTAAGGCCCTAAATTAAGCTTATTTTATGTCCAAAAAGTTGTTGATACATGTTTGCTGTGTGTTTTGTATGAAAGACTGAATTTTATTTTCTGTTTCTTTTTGTCATTTGTATTTCTGGTCCTATAGCTTTTATTACTTCCATATGACACAACTAGAGCAGCAGATTGTAAAATAACAGGTTGTACTGAAAAAAAGTAATGTATAACACTTCATTAGGGGGTAAAAGGGGGAGTTTTAATAGCAAAGTTAAGAAAAAATCCAGGCGAGGACAAATGTACTAAAATTGCCCTTAGGTCGTGAAGGGTTTTAATAGACAGGTATGAGTAGGTACCAGTAGGGGTGGGCGATATATTGATATTTTAAATATATCGAGATAGTTTTTAAACTCGATATGAATTCTGACATATCGTATATATTGATATAATGTTTATATTCAATTTAGATTTCCGTGCTTCACTTGTTTACCTTCTCTCTCGTCGCCTCCGCCTCCCTGATTTTGTTCGTTCGTGTCTCCTTCACTCGTCACTATCGCCTTGAACGCCGAAAGTTGGTGGCAGTGAAAAGCTTCAAGCACCACGAACCTTTTCCACCATTTACAGACAAAACCACCAGCAGCACATCCTCATATTCCACCGAGTCGCGTCCTTTAGCCCGAAAGAAGCTAAACGAGCTGAGCTGCAGGAGAAGTGCTGTTTATGCAAATGAGTCCATGCGCTTAAGTTTCGTTTCTGTAAAACGTAAACACACGTGCGCAAAACTGCATTAAACACATTATTATCTCAAACGGGCTGATGTGGCTCTAGAGTCGTTATGTTTTATATCTTGTAAAGTTTATTTATGCAGAAGATTTTAATTAATCTGTTGCAGTGTCACTTGTACAATAGTGTTTGGAATCGTTGGGTTTGATCTGCAGTGGATTGTGGGATTAAACCTCACAGCTCCTTACTGCTGGATAATAACATGGATCTATTGAAATAAGGAACATCCTGAACTTCTTCTGCTAAATGAGCTCATGGTTATGGTTTGGATAACAGAGTTAATGCAAAGATGAGCTTGTGTTGAGTTGTTTTATTTATGAATGAAAAGAAGGAAATATGTATTATTTCTTTTATTTTACAGTTAAATTATTATTTATGTAATTAGGGTTTTTTGTCATCTTAAATGTTCCTATATGAACTGCCGACCTCTTACACTTCAATAAAAAAAAAAAAAAGACCTTGTGGAATTTGGCACAGTTGTTTTTGCAGTTTTCAGTTTTAGGGGGTTATTTTTTCTTGAACATATATCGAGATATATATCGTATATCGAGATATAGCAAAATATATCGAGATATATTTTTTGATCCATATCGCCCAGCCCTAGGTACCAGACAAAAAGGTTGATTTGGACGTATAAAAAGAAGAATACTATAAAATGTTCTGTGAAATTTGGATCAGCTGGTTACATCTATATGCAGAAGTTACTGACGCTACCAAACACAGGTATATAAGATTATTATACTGGGTACTGCTAAAAAGTATCTGTAAGGTACCAGAAAAAAACAAAATGGGTTGGTTCTGAATACCGTAAAATATACTATCATATTCGGATCTGCCGGTTAGATCTATCTGCAGAAGTTACACATGGATAAACTTTAAAACACAAGATGGAATCCTTTATTTTTTTCTTTCCCCTAACTAGCTAAACTCCCCACAGAGCCGTCTGGAGAGAGCCTTGAGAAGCGGGAGCCTACATCTGCAGACTGTGGCACCTGTGTGAGCGCGTGGGCTGATATCACTGACGCCGCTGCAGCTCCTGACTCATTGTTCTGAAATGTATAGTGGTGACTAACAGCATCTGAATAGTGTTTTAAAACAGCGAGTCTGTCCAAGGCCTCGCTGTGTCCCCCTCTGTCTGCTCAGCTCCACAGAGAAGGAAAAAGGGCGCTAGTTAATCTGCGTGAGGTCAGTGTCTTTTGTCTCTGGGCTTTTCAAACGCAACAGCAGCCCAGATGTAACTGAGGAGACCACAGGGAGATGACTGAGCAGTAATTAAGAAGCAGGTATGGTTTTTTTGTTTTAGTTTTTTTGTCTTGTCTGCAAACTGTCCCGTTAGTTGAACTGGATTGAAAGTATGTCTTGTTTTGTTTTGGATTTTGCATTTTAAAATATTTAAAATGTATGTATGCTTTAAATAAATAAATACATAAATAAATAAATTAAATTTGTATGGTCGCCATTAGCAAATCCCAAAGGATGCAATTTCTACACCTAACCTCGAAGTTTAGGAGTTTGTACAGATACAAACATGTTCACAAAACAAGTGTGTCAATTCAGATTTCAGTCTTTTTTTCAGTTCTTCTGCACGTGTTTAAATATGAACTTTGAACTAAGGCTGTGCAATTAATTGAATTTTGATTGTGATTTTGATTTGTGTGTCAAACAATTTCCAAATTCATATAATCAAGTTTATGGTGCACTAACATTAGGACTTTAGAACCATGCCCAAACTAGAGATGTGCGGATTGCGATTACAACCGCGGTATCGGCGGTTAATCCGCGGGTCGGGCGGATGACGTGACGAAAAATTATATTTTAATTAAATTCGGGCGGGTGGCGTTTTAACTACAAAAAAAAAAAAGACGAGTGTCATTGTCTATGCTTGTAGTATGAAGTGTACGTCATGTCCTTAATCAGCCCATTTGACCTCGTTTTTATGTTCTGAAGGTTCAGGTTGTGTCGGGTTATTGATGCCTAAGGTTCACGAGGCACATATTATATGCAGTTTATTTTATTATTTCTAATTTATTTCAGCTGTTTGCAAACACATAAGTGGATATAGGGACATATTTATTTAGTTATGCATTTTGTTTGTTTCGATATCAGATATATTTTAAAACACGCAGACATTATAGCGTAGACTGCCACTCGGGGTATTTAAAACTTAAAGAAAGACCGATGGAGTGAGGCTATGACTTTGAAATAACATCGGGCAATGGCAGAATGTTCAGAATGTGAACAACATCCAACACGAAGGCAAGAAGGTTCAAAAACAGCCTCGTCGGAAAACGTTGTCAGTTAATTAGCTGCGCAAGAAAACCAGGTAAGTCTGGGGTTGTTACGGACAATTAAGAATGTGAACATAACACGCTGAGCGAATTTTGGAAATGAATGAGCTATAGAGTTTGCATTTTTATCGAGGCTCCTTAGTTTGTTTGCTGTATGATTGTTCTAAAATCTAAAATCAATCGGCGGATGGCGGGCGGGTGCGGTTTTGAAAACCTTCGGTGCAAAATGGACAGCGGGCGCATGATGAGTTTTGTGTCGCGGTTGCGGATGAAAAAATAGCCCATCCGCGCATCTCTAGCCCGAACACGAATCACCTCTAAATGCGGTATGTTTGTCCAGTGTGAGCGCAATCGAACTGAGCCCAGACATGGCACAGTTGGGACTTTGGCCTGGTTGGAGGAGGTGGGCCAAAGCACGGCACGCAGCTCATGTACGCACACACGCACCACTTCACTATGAGATCCCTGCCAGGTGCACTGATGTCACTCGTACGATGAAAACAGTAAATAAATTTCGCTCTAAAACACGTAGTGGATCAGTGCTGTGACTGAGGTAAACGTTTAGCAGCGTCGTCTCCTCCTGTCCTCACTCCTCTGTGCTGTTGTTACATCCATAGCATTATGCAGCACTTATCACATTCAGCAGCGCGTGTCCTGACGAGGACCAGAGGGCGGGACCACATTACACCGGTTTTAAAATCACTGCATTGGCTCCCTGTGTGTTTCAGGATCGATTTTAAAGTTCTTTTACTGGTTTTTAAATGTCTTAATGGTCTTGGGCCTTCTTATCTTTCAGAACTGCTTTTACCTTACGAACCCTCGCGGACCCTGCGCTCCTCTGGCAGCAGGTTCCTGGTCATTCCCAAAGTCAGGACACACACTCACGGAGAGGCGTCTTTTCAGTACTGTGGCCCTCTTCTATGGAACTGCAGCCGGAGGAGCTCAGGGCTGCAGAGAACGTTCATGTTTTTAAGAGTAGGCTCAAGACCCACCTTTTTAGCTTAGCTTTTGATTGAAATCTTATACTTTTACTTGTTTTTATTGTACACATTTTATTATATTTATTTATCTTAGGCATATTTTTTAGGATTTCCAGTGTTTCCTCTGTAGGAGCCCTCTGCATCGGGAGTGGAGGTCAGCTGTGGCTGCTGGGTCTGTCATGTGGGCTCCTGGTGGAGGGATGGTGCTTGGGCCTCAGGTGTCTGGGCTTCATCTCTCCCCTGGACCCTGTGGTGGTTCCTGGTGGTGGTGGACGTCTCTCTGCTCCCGGTGCAGACGGCTCCTCTGATGGTGCTTTCTCAACTGGTTCGCCTGTATTCAGCCTCACATTTTATTGTGTCCGGTTATGTATTTTAGCGTGTGAGTGTGTGTGTGTGTGTGTGTGTGTGTGTGTGTGTGTGCATGTTTGTGTGTATGTGAGTGTGTGTTTGGGTTGTTTGACTATGTGGGGTTGGGGGTGCGGGGGTTGGGTTGGTGGTGGGTTGGTGGGTGGTTGGAAATGCGGGACTGTTTTTAATCACTGTAAAGCACTTTGTGTTGCATTTTGTATGAAAAGTGCTTTATAAATAAAGTTTGATTTGATTTGATAAACTCACAGAGGTGTGAGAATCGCAGCAGGACTGATATCTGTCTCAATATTTAATAGAGATTTTTGCCACTGGACTTATTTTCTCCACTAAAGCTTTTGCTCTACTGCGAGACATGTAAAAAAAAAAAGGCCATGGTCCAGTTCGTTTGTGTAGGTTTGAGTGCGAGACACATATTTGTAGCCTATATTTATTTTCAATTTGAAAATTTTGCGTAAATTATCAACAACAAAGTGTTTTTCTTAAGAGAGAGAAATGCTGAATAAATGCATCGTGTAACTAAAAAATAATAGTTTGAATAATCGTGATTTCAATATTGACCAAAACAATCGTGACAATGATTTTTTTTCCATAATAGCCGTTCTACTTTGAATAGAATCCTGTTATTAAAATCACAAATCTGTAAAGTAAAGCAATAATTTAGAAAAAGAAAAGAAGAAAAAGAAGTGAAGTTAATCTGTCTGTTTTTGTTTTTTTGTCTTTGTCTTTGTCCGTGCAAAATGTCCCGTTACGTCTCCTGTCTTGTCATCTGAATTAGTATGTCTTGAAGTAAAAAAATAAAAATAAAAAAACATTTGAATGGTCGCCATTAGCAAATTACAAAGGTTGCAATTTCTTATTCTGCATAAAAACACCTAACCCTGTAGTTTAGGTGTTTGTACGGATAAAAACATGTTCTGAAATGTGATTCTTGTCTTGTCTTTTTGTCAGTTCTTCTGCACGTGTGTAAAACATGAACTTTGAACAGAATCCTGCCATTAAAATCACAAATATGAAGAAAAAAGAAGCAAATATGTATAGAAAAATAGAGATTTGAGCAGTGTTGGGGAGTAACAGATTACATGTACCAGAGATACGTAATCAGAGTATAAATGATGAATAACTGTATTCAGTTACAGTTACTGTTTCAGTGAGTGGTAATTGGATTACAGTTACTTTGTTGAAATAAATGGGTTACACAGAGGTATTTTCCTATTTTCACATTTGGGGCTATATCCTTTTTTTTTTTTTTTTTCCCTCGGTAATTCCACTCATTGCCGAACACTAACCAGACTAAACCAGGACTAAACCAGACTAAACCAGAACTAACCAGGACTAAACCAGGACTAAACCAGAACTAAACCAGTACTAAACCAGGTCTAAACCAGTACTAACCAGGACTAAACCAGAACTAAAACCAGGACTAACCAGGACTAAACCAGGACTAAACTAAACCAGTCTAAACCAGGTCTAAACCAGTACTAACCAGGACTAAACCAGAACTAAACCAGGACTAAACCAGGTCTAAACCAGACTAAACTAAAACAGGTCTAAACAGGACTAAACCAGGTCTAAACAAGGACTAAACCAGGTCTAAACCAGTACTAAACCAGGACTAAACCAGACTAAACCAGGACTAAACCAGGACTAAACCAGACTAAACCAGGACTAAACCAGGACTAAAACCAGACTAAACCAGAACTAAACCAGTCTAAACCAGTACTAAACCACTAAACCAGGACTAAACCAGGACTAACCAGGACTAAACCAGGACTAAACCAGGACTAAACCAGACTAAAACCAGACTAAACCAGGACTAAACCAGGTAAACCAGGTCTAAACCAGGTCTAAACCAGACTAACCAGGACTAAACCAGAACTAAACCAGGACTAAACCAGAAAACCAGTACTAAACCAGGACTAAACCAGGATTAAACCAGGATTAAACCAGACTAAACCAGGTCTAAACTAAACAGGACTAAACCAGGATTAAACCAGGACTAAACCACTAAACAGGATTTAACAAAACTATCCAGGACTAAACCAGGACTAAACCAGACTAAACCAGGACTAAACCAGGTCTAAACCAGGACTAAACCAGGACTATACCAGGACTAAATCAGGACTAAACCAGGTCTAAACCAGGATTTAACAGGACTAAATCATGCTGCGTGGACGTGTCTCCTCCTCTTCTATCAATAATATTTTTAATTTGGTTCAGTAAAGACTCGGCCTTTTCATTTTCTTTTATCAGACAAAACATCTTATGTGAAGATTTCCTCGTCTTTGCTTCTCTACAGCAAACCAAGTAATCCAAAATATTCAGATTACGTTACTCACTTTAAGTAATTTAATGGATTACGTCACAAACTACATTTTGGTGTGTGTAATCTGTAATCTGTATTTTTAAAAGTCACCTTCCCAACACTGGATTTGAGAATGCTTTAATATACAGATCAGTATTAGTGGGGCAGTATTTGGCAGTTTTAAATAAAGTAATAATTTATAAAAAAAGAAAACAAAAGGAGAGAAAGAAGCGAGGTTAATCTGTCTAAAACTTTTCAAATGCAGCTGTGGCCCAGATGTAACTGAGGAGACCAGAGGGAGACGTTTGAGGAGTAATTAAGACGCGAGTACGTTTAGAAAAATATCATTTGAACACAGTTTTATATACAGATGAGTTTGTTTCCGTATCAGACTTTCATCTCAGACTCAGAGCATCGGTATCAATTGAGAGTGCGGTTATTTTAAGGAGTCAGTGCTATTGATGAAATGTTGTTAGAGGAGCTTTAATGTAAACAGCCTCTTTAATGTGATCTGTACCTGCCCAAGGACTGCGGATGGAAAGTGGCTTGTAGCTAAATCTGGCACAGAGCATCTTATCTCTCTCAGACTTATGCTTTTTCTGCATTGTCCTCGTTTTAAATAAATAAATAAATACATTAATATACATTTACATCCCAGTACTTCTTGTACATTTCTTGAGGCAGGGATTGACAAATGACGGAGCAGTATTTGGCCGTTTTAAATAAAGTAATTATTTAGAAAAGCACAGCACAGCACTATAATCAGAAATATAAGACTGTATTGAAGAATGAATGTGATAACTGCATAACGACATGGTCACTCAAACCCATCGAATCACTGTTTTAAAAAGCCATAAAAATATTGGACAAGAAACCATTTCATTTCACCACTGCACTATTTTAGACAAGTATAATTCGCTTAATTACCTCCGCCAAGGAGGTTATGTTTTAGCCGGCGTCGTTGTCTGTCTGTCTGTCTGTCTGTCTGTTTGTCTGTTTGTCTGTTTGTCTGTCTGTCTGTCTGTCTGTCTGTCTGTCTGTTTGTTTGTTTGTTTGTTTGTTTGTCTTGTCTGTCTGTCTGTCTGTTGTCTGTTGTTGTCTGTCTGTTTGTCTGTCTGTCTGTCTGTCTGTCTGTTTGTTTGTCTGTCTGTCTGTCTGTCTGTCTGTCTGTCTGTTTCTGTTTGTCTGTTGTCTGTCTGTTGTTTGTTTGTTTGTTGTCTCTGTTTGTCTGTCTGTCTGTCTGTCTGTTTGTTTGTCTGTTTGTCTGTCTGTGTTTGTCTGTTTGTTTGTTTGTCTGTTTGTTTGTTTGTTGTCTGTTGTCTGTCTGTCTGTCTGTCTGTTTGTTTTGTTCTGTTGTCTGTCTGTCTGTTTGTCTGTTTGTTTGTTGTTTGTCTGTGTTTGTTTGTCTGTCTGTCTGTCTGTTTGTCTGTTTGTCTGTCTGTCTGTCTGTCTGTTTGTCTGTTGTGTCTGTTGTCTGTCTGTTTGTCTGTCTGTCTGTTTGTCTGTGTCTGTCTGTCTGTCTGTCTGTCTGTTTGTTCTGTTTGTTTGTCTGTTGTTTGTTTGTCTGTTTGTTTGTTTTGTCTGTCTGTTTGTCTGTTTTGTTTGTCTGTCTGTCTGTCTGTTTGTCTGTTTGTCTGTCTGTCTGTCTGTCTTCTGTTGTTTGTCTGTCTGTCTGTCTGTCTGTCTGTCTGTCTGTCTGTCTGTCTGTGTCTGTTTGTCTGTCTGTCTGTCTGTTTGTGTTTGTCTGTTGTCTGTCTGTCTGTTTGTTGTCTGTTTGTTGTTTTGTTTGTTTGTTTGTCTGTTTTGTCTGTCTGTCTGTCTGTTTATCTGTCTGTCTGTCTGTTTGTTGGTCTGTTTGTTTGTTTGTTTGTTTGTCTGTTTGTCTGTCTGTCTGTCTGTCTGTCTGTTTGTTTGTTTGTTAGCAACATAACTCAAAAAGTTATGGACCGATTTTGATGAAATTTTCAGGATTTGTTGGAAATATGAAAAGGAAGAACTGATTTCATTTTGGGGGTGATCCGGAAGAAATCCTGGATTCTGGATCACTTTGAAATTTTAGTTAACATTGTGGTAAATGGGGCCAAAAATTTTGTTTCTCAATATCTCGGTTAATTATTGACCAAACCCCATGAAATTTGACTCAGGGATGGACAATGGGATCCTCTTTCATATTCCAAAGGCTGATCCGGATCTGATCCAGAAGACTGATTTTATCGGAATTTATATAAAAAATGGGGGTAGTCCTTGGCGGAGGTCTGCGCTCTCTGAGTGCTTTTCTAGTTTTAATAATTTTATTGGTTTTAAATATGGATGTTTTGTCTATGCAGTTTTGCATGGACTTGCCCCTCCTCCATTACAGGATTTTATTAAAGTAAAGACTGTGAGTGGGATGGGAACTAGGGCCACAGCCCGGGGGAACTGTGAGGTCCCACACAGACGCTCCACATTCGGACAAAGTGTGTCTCAGTCAGAGGCACAACATTTTGGAACAGTCTGCCTCTATCAATAAGAGAAACTCCAACTATTGCCACCTTCAAGTCCTGCTTAAAAGAGTGGCTAAAGAAAAAACAGACTTGTGGACACTTTTAGTATAGATTTGTTACTTGTTTTTGCTTTGTTTAAATTTGTGGTGTTACCTGCCGAGGGACTACAGATGGAAATGTGAATTCTTGCTATAATCTGGCATATTTACACTGCAATGTTGTAGATGTTCATTAATATGCACTGTCCCTATTAAATAAATAAATAAAATAAAAAATAAATGTGCAAATGTGACAATTTGTGATTATGAATTGTTTTAATTCGCTGCAGAGACCAAAGGGAGATGTGTGAGGAGTAATTAAGAAGCAGGTATGTACAGAAAAATAGGAATATCATTAGAAAGTTGTTTTATATACAGTCGTCCCTCACTATAACGCGGTGCACCTTTCGCAGCCTCAGTGTTTCGTAGATTTTTTTTGTTCAGTTTTATATGCCTTGTTTTTCTTTTGTACAGCGTATGAACGTGCATTGTGTTCCTCCCCCTGCGTCCTGATTGGCTAAGGGACTGCAGACTTGGACTTAAGAGAGAGAACTGCGAGCCCGTGGAGCAGTTTGTCCGCAAAGCACGATTGGGCGACGGCTGCTCTTACATCCGTGGGGCGTGGAGCTCTGTGCTGGTTCTTTCTCCTGCGGTCACCTCTGAGCCCGTCCCGACAGTGAGTCCTGGTTCAGTTCTGTTTTGGTCTTGTTTTAGTCCTGTTTAGTCCTGTTTTTGTCCTGTTTTTGTCCTAGTTCAGTCCTGGAGTCGGAGCTCCGGAACACGTCTCGTTCAATCTGAAACAAATTGTTCCGGAGCACTGCCTCGGAGCTCGTCTCGCAGCAGCCGCTCACGTGACCAAAGTGTTGAAGTGTCGGTCCCTCCCCCTAGTGCTTCGCTCTGCGTGTCAGTCGCTTCAGTGTATCGAAGCGTTTCATTGGCTCAGTGAATGTTCCAGTCTGCGATTGGTTCAGAGTGCTTCAGAGTGTTTGTTACGGCCCCAGGCCTGGGTTCCAAATTGTTTGTGTGATTTTTGCCAAGTTCTCTTAATTCCTGCTGCAGGAGTCCTGGTCTGTGATTGGTGGGGCAGGTCGACGCCCACCTCACCTGCAGCCACCGCCCCCTATTTAAGGAGATTACAGCACCTGTTCGGGGCTGCTGGCCTTGGTGGCCAGTCTGCCATTTTGTTTCATGTGTGAGTGTAGTTTAGTTTAGTTCTGTTTTGTGCCTTTTTTGATTTGGTCACTCGATTCTGTTTGTGGGTTTATGTGGTTTAATTTGGGGAACTTGTGTTTTAGTTTAGTGTGTGTCCCTAAGTTTTACCACTTGTTTTTTGTAAGCCTGCGTGACCCCTTTTGTGGCACAAAACTCTGTTTATTCTGTTGTTCTGTTTCTTAGTTTAGGTTGCTTCCTGTATATTTTTAGTCTTTTGTTAATTTACCTTTACACTCCTGTTCATTAAACATTATTTAATTTATTCCATTTTACATCTTGGTTTTTATTTTTGTTACTTCCCTCACCCCAAACGAGCTGGGTCGTAACAGTGTTCAGTACACTTCCGTGGTTTGACAAGCGCTAAACTGCTACAGTATAAAAGATGCACCAATATTTCTTAAAAATATTGGGTAGTGAGGAGTATTGTGTGACGTTAGTGGTGATTTTGGCAACTTTTGGCATTTGTTTCATTTTCAATGGCATCTACAAGTGGAAAAAAGTGATCCATGGTTTGGGATCACTTTGGTCTAATTCCACCTAACAACCACCTAACATCTTTTCTTATTTACATCTATTTATGTTGCTCTTTACATATTATTTTAAATCATCATTATTATTGTTGTTGTTAGGTACGGTGTCGCTCTGCACACAAGTATTGTCTTACACTAACAATACTTCATCGATGTTGAGACACCTGCGTGACAATGGTTAAATTTGTCCACTAGAGGTCAGTGTTTCTCCGAGGCCTCAGACACGTCGAACCATTTGAGACAATATTGCGACTGAGGTGTCAATGCTTCACGAGGCTCCATTCGCCCATCACTAGAAATAACATAAGAAAATTGTTTATATACAGATCAGTTTCAAAAAAGGACTGATTTTGATGTACCAAAAAAAAAAGCCAGTAGATGTGTCTAATCACCGTGAAATGAATGATTAAAAAGTACAATTGTATGTTAAAATGCCCATGGACAATGCATCTCTCATGTTTTATTGTAGCTTGTGCACTGTCCTAGGTCTCATTAAATAAATAAACTAAACTAAACTAAACTAAAATTGACAGTTGTGTATTCCTCCTGGTTTTAATGGGAAGGTAAAAAGAATAGATGAGCGTCTGCATCTACTGACGAGACGCAATGCTGTAATATAATTCCGTCGTGTGGTTCGGTGGTGAAACTGACCGGACAGATCAGCGTGGCTTTAATAGAGATTTCTGGGAAGTGTTCAAAGAAATGGCGTCTGGAAAAGTGGAATAAGCCGTTTTACTCGCCTCCAGACAGCAGCACATCATAGAGCAGACAGTGCGGAGGATATGAGAGGTCAAAGGTCAGAGGGCAGAGGTGAGACTGGAGCGAGGTTTAAAGCAGACAGGACGTCCCGGGACAGTTTGACATTTGAACTAGAACTGTGGCCCACCCAGAGTCGACCGCTGGATATGTCTCTTTTCATTTTAAAAGGATATGAAGATTTTTTTTTACACTTATAATTTCTTCCCTTGATATGAATATTGTTTTTAAATACAATTTGCTGTGACATGGCCAAAAACTATGTGCAATGACTGTTCTAATCCACATTCCAGGTATAACTTCTATAAATGTTTGGCAAATATTTTTTGTTAAAGGAAAAACAGCAGACCTCGATTAAAGGTCTTGTGAGTTTCAAGCCATGTTAAAAAGTACCATATTTTTCAGACTATAAGTGGTATTTTTTTATGGTTTGAGTGTTTCCTGCGACTTATACTCCAGTGCAACTTATATATTAACCCTCTCAGGCTCAAATTAATTTTTAGTATCAGGAAAAATTTGGGGAAAATTATAATATGGGGTAGTAATATACAATTCTGACTTTTTTATCCTTTGTAAAAAAAAAAGAAAAAAAGTATTTTGCACTTCTGGCAGGCTGTTTGCATGTAGCCATTCTTGCACAGTCTGCATCGCCCACATTTATCAGCATGGATGGGAGAAAAGGCTCCTGAGTAAAAAAAAGCTCATATAATATGGATGTGGAGTAAGTAGGTAATTGGAATTTAGCTGTTGCAAATCTGCAACGCCTGCCTGGAGAGGGTTAAAATGTTCACACTGAAACCTCGAGAGGCTCTAGTCTTGTGTGTCAGTATCTGCTGCTCCTGTTCCTCCTGTACCACCGTCACTTCACTCTACTGCACATGTCTAATGCAGAAAGAGCCTCTGTTCTGTCTGTATCATGTCAGTCGATGGCATCATTACTTCTGTAACACTGAAAATTGAAACCAGCTTATAAAGACAACTGAGAAGACTGAACACAAATGCCCCCAAAAAGAAAATTATATTTTGCTAATTACAAGCTGCAAGTAGTGAAATCTGCAGCCAAAAAGGTAATTGAGCAGCAGAAAGAAAGTTTGGAGTGAGTGAGAAACTTGTGACACCGGGAGGCTGCACCATGAAACTTTCAGGAAAGTCATTGGATGGATGGATAAAGCCTGGATTTCAGTGACACCGAAACCATCCTGTCGGGATTCAGAAAGACCAGAATAATTTTAACTCTGATGCTGAGTCTAATGACAGCGATGCAGAAGAGGAAGCGGCGCTCTGTTTACCTCTGGAGGTCGTGGAGTTGCTCAGAAGCGACACCGAGGATGAAGAATTAAATGGATTTAGTGATTTGGAGTGAGATGGAGAGTTTGGTAAACTTGTTCTGTTCTGTTGTTTATGCTATATTTATCTGAAGAACCGTTCATATGTGACGTTAACAGTCTGTTGTTCTCTGTTCTATTGTTTTTACTAGAACTTGACTTTCAAGATGAAATGTTGGTTTCTGGTCTCTGATTTTATAAAATAAATTTCCCCCAAAAAGTGAGACTTATATATGTTTTTTTTTCTTCATTACACATTTTTTTGGCTGGTGAGACTTATACTCCGGAGTGACTTATAGTCCGAAAAATGCGGTAGTTCCCTCCTCAAAAACATGCATGCATTTTTTTCATTCACACATGTTTAAGTAACCCTTTATAATACCAGTTGTTTTACAAGTTTACTACTTTTTGTAACCGCTTTTTCTTATCTTTTATTCAGTAGAGATTGGCAAATCCAGGTCTTAAAGCATCCAAATGATTCTACTGAAAGTGTATGAAGTTTAAAAACACAGTGGAGCACTCCCTGTATTACCACATGACATCACAAGGTGGAATAGAGTGTGAAAAGTGAAAGAAGAACTCAGCTTTAATACGCAATGAATTTGTGTGTTAAACATGAGTGAATAAAACAAAACACAACTCTAGATCTGTTTGTGATGAGGAAACAACATTATAACACAGATAATAACATGGGCCTTTTCAAAATAAGATGCCTTTAAGAAATATTTTTTATCTTTACACATATAATTTCTTAATTTTAACATATTTTTTAATAAAACGTGCAGTGACAAAAACCAAAACACCATTCCAGGTATACCTTCACAAAAAAGTCTATAAATTAAACTATTTTTAATCAGGGCTGTGACGAGGCTGTGACTAATTACATGCATAGTTGATTATCCCATTAAATATAAAACATAATTACAAAACATATTAAACAGAAAACTAGGCTCGCTCCTTCAAAGTTCATTAAAGGGAGCTGTACCTGATTTCTACGGTCCTAAAAACGTCAAAAACTAAATTAGTAGCACACTTTAAACAGCTTGCAGTGGTCAGTCCAATGTTATTTTTCACTTACTTTATGCGTTCAGAGCGTCCAAATTATTCACCATGATGAGTTTATAAGCGATTTTCATAACAAAGTGGAGCGGACTTTTGAGGAGATGATGGTAAAAGTAACAACAACTAACATGTTAATGCAAATTTCCAAATTATCATACTATAAAACGCTATAATATAAATTGTAATTAGAGGCAGCAGTTTTATTTTGACCTTGAGAGCTGCTTATACAATATCTGCACTGGAGAAAGGTAAAAAAACAGACTCATAAATAAAACATGTAAATACGAAGAGCATATAAATTAAATGCATTAATCAAGTACTACATACAAATGAAATCATGTCATGTTGTTTACTTCTTATTTCATACATAATTATACTCAATTTTTTTCCTGTTGTGAGTTGTAGGCGTTAAGTGCTGCGCCATCCGGACCCAGCGCCAAAAGAGCGAAGCGCAGAAAGAGCGTGTTTGAGTCCCACAGTTGCACAAGCACATGCCCCACAACACTTACTGTAGTTTGGGGGAGGGATAGGTAAGCAACACTAAAATTAAGAGCATGTTTACACGAGAACGACAAAATATTTGATCAGAAGTGCCTTTTGTTTAGACGGTGACGGCGTTTTTGGGGCTTAAAAACACAAAAATCTGAAACCACCCTATAGAGTGGAAACGTTGAATCCGCTCCACTACAGTGTTTCCGTCTACACTGCCCAAGACGCAAAACTCTGGTCAGATTTGCTCACGTCGTGTACGCGTTTACGTCACATACATCACCACCTAGAGTCACCACCGAGCCACCTGGCACGCATACCCAATCGAATTTCACACACTTCTGCATCACCGTATCCACGCAGATTTCCTCCCAAAAACGCTCATCTAAACATGGAATAAAAAGTGAAGACGCGACGCCACTTTTGCATCTTCTGCTTCAGACGTCATTGTATAAATGTAGCCTCAGTGGGTACAGCGATCACCTTGAATAGCCCATCGGCCCACACAAGATCTAGCCTGATTCATCAGCCGGTTTTACTTCGTTTCACTTCGTACAAACCGTCTGACCTCGCAGTCTTTTATCATTTAACCAATCGCTGCTATTTGGTCGTGACATATGTAATGCGCCGCTAACGGGGCTAACTTGTATATTAAGCTTCTCCCAAATCCCGTAGGAAGAAAAGCAAAATTCACCAAAAATTCTCTTTATTCCGGCTTTAAATCCTCGATCTTGGGAATCGTTGACAACACTGAATATACGGCTCTTCGCTGATTGACTGGTGCCCCAACTTGCACTTCCGGGGTTTTTGCGAACTGTCTATTGTATTTTGATTCCTGACATAGTCGCTGGAGAGAAATTAAATTGAGTGGAGGCACTAGGTGGCGCCAGCCTGGCTACACAAGGTCAATGCTTTAAAAAAAAAAAAAATCTGTTGTTTATAATGCCAGTACACTCTCTGCTCCCCATCGCCCCCTGTGGTTGGTACCTCTTATTTCATACATACTTATACTCTTAATAGTCTCTATTCACACTTACGTCACAAACTAGGAAGACGTTTGTAAACATGTGATAACTTCTGGTGTAATTCCGGACACTGGGCTCGCCAAACCCACTGAAGTAAATGTGATCAGCGCTAAAATGAAGACTGCATACGTATGTGCTGTTTGGAATCATCTTGAATTTGGTGCCTCTAATTGCATGTACCCAGTGCGCTCACAGTTATTATAAAAACTGAGGTATGGTTGTAATTGCTGATTAGCCAAACAGAACAGAATGCAACAATGATATGGAGATAGGGATGTAACAATAACCAAAATATCATGATATCATATTGGCAAAAGTTTCACAATAATATCGTGGGCTGTCACAATATATCGAATCACAAGTTCCTTTGCTTTAATTCATGGTTATATAGTAGCAAGAGCTAATAAACATAGGGAACTACATATCCCATGATTCATTTCAGAGCAGGCAACATGAAGAGATATGCTTTTTACTTGAATTCTTGGGATTAGGACAGAAATAATTCAGACCGAAATCTTGTCAAGGTATTTTAAAAGCAAAAAAGTGTCCTATGTACAATTTTATCAGCTTCTCCAAAATATTGCAATAAATATCGTACCAAGAGATTTGGTTATCTTTACATGTAGATGAAGAAAACTGGGCCATTTTCTCATTTTTCCTAGATTTTCTCAGACTTACTACCGGGAACAGGGCCCGTCGGAAGTTGTCATTACATGTTTCCAAACGTCATCCTGGTTTGTGACATAAGCATGAATAGAGCTTGTTTTTCTGTTGTTCATATTGTACAATACACTCTTCGCTCCCTGTCGCCCCCTGTGGTTGGTACCTTGTTAGTGACAGAGTTGATGCCCAATGTCGGGGAAGCTCCTCCAGACATGATGCAGTCCATCCTCAAAGACTCCGACTCCAGACTGTACGGAGTGGATGCCTGAAATGACAAAACAGACATATTTAAGTAGGAGCGGGTGAACTGGGCGGAACCTGGAGAACTAAAGACAAGAGTGAGGAAGAGGAGAGGTGGGGTCTGGAGCAGTGTGATCAGTCTAACACGTATCCACACTTCAAACTCCGCCCCCGCAGACAGGTGTTTGTAATCAGACAGACAGACACTTTATTGATCCCAAAGGAAATTCAAGGTTTTGCAGCAACAACATAGAAACAAACACAGCAACAAGAAAATATGCTTTAGTCCAGTCCATTCTCTTGCATTCATCAGCTACCTGAACGGACCTGGCTTTAATCAGGGCATTAAATCGGGAATTAAAGAGGCAATTGAAATACGGGAACGTGCCTACGAGACTATAAACTGGGACGAGGGGGCTTTTTTACTCTCACACTCCTGGGATACTGTCCTGAGGAAGTCGGACTGCAGATGGCGCTGTCATCCTGCCTTCACCGGTAGGAAGACAGTGCCAAAACCTGTTTAAATCAACTGAGCGGACATGTCACAGCAACATCATGTTGAGGAAGGAGCTAGTGAGCAGTCCAAACGGTCAGATATGAAAACAAACTTTTGGTCTGAAAAAACAACCTAATTACATAAATTATCAGAAGACCAAATGAAGCTTAATGGACTATTTAATCGGGGCAGTCCTGTGTGATGTCATATAGTACTTAAAATTGCGGTGGCCACTGGAGGTAGCTTGGTTGCTCAGTTTTTGATTGTTTTTAAAACACAAAGCTACAAATTTACGCAATTTACATAATTTTACAATAAAACTGGCAATTGATAGGAACTAGTGGTGTAAAGATATCCAAGTTTCATGAAACGATATCGTCATGGCATGAACCTCACGGTACGAAATTTATTGCGATATTGTGGGAAATCTCATGATATGATGGAGAGGCTCATGATTAGGGATGTAACAATATCCAAATCTCTCAATGCAATATTTTCACAATATAAATCTCATGGTAAAATATTTACTGCGATATTTTGTGGAGGCTAATAAAACTGTAAATATACAATTTTTTCCTCTTAAAATGCCATGACAAAACTTAATCCAAAGAACTAAGACTTAAATGTGCTTAGAACTGTTATTTCTTCTTGTAGTCTGCACTGAAATGGAGCAAAGGATCATGGTCTATGTAGTTCCCTCTGTCTTTTTTTTTTTACTATTGCTGCATCATAACTTTTAATTTAAGCAAAGAGACTTGTGATTTGAGATATTGTGATGGTCCACGATATTACTGGGAGAACTTTGACGATACAATATCACGATATTTTGGTTATTGTTACATCCCTAATAGGAACAGTAGACAATGCTGCGAAGACACATATGCAGTAGAAAAAAACATGCATACTTAAATGGAAGCAACTAGAGTTAGGAGATATGTCAAAAATGTGTAATATTTGCACTTGTTGATCAATAACAAAGGTAGCTAAAACAAAAATTTAAAATCACATCATGTATTAATTGTAATCTCAGTGAGCTAATTATAAACGGGCTGTAAACACGACTGATCTAAACGTCGGGAGACTGACAAAATGAGGAGGCAGATTCAAAGTGACAAAGGTTAAAGGGAACCCATGACTGCTGCTTCAACGAGCTCCTGAATCACCACACATCACCTCAGGCTCACACCGAGACAGGGCTGTGGACTTTAAATAAAAACTACTACACAGACATTCAAATAAGAAAAACTAAATAAAATAGAGCAATATTTCAAAATGTTTATAATAGTTCTTTTAGTTACAAATTACATGCGTGTAAATATGTAATTTTATTGACAATAATTACTCCATAAATAATCATAATATAGCATTAAGAATTAACAAATAGTTTATTAGTTTAAAAAAAATGTGTTTATTGTACCAGTAAAATAAATGTTCTTCAGAATTATGGATTATTTTATTGATCGACTGGCATGTGACATGAGTCAAAACCTAAACTACAGGGTCCCTGATAGAAGGGCAGAACTATCTGAGGTCCAGGTGGTGGTGGGTCCAGGATTCTGAATGCCGTCGCAGAGGAGGTCATCACTTTGAAGAGTGTCGTCAGGTTCTCGCAAGCAAGCTCACTTCAGCAAATTTTTGAGGAGACTGTTAGGAAGCTCAGCAGGAAGGTGATCAATGACCCAACCCATGTTCTTCACAGTCAGTTTGAGTTGATGCCATCAGGCAGAAGGTACAGGGTCCCAAACTGTAAACTGAACAGATTCAAACATTCTTTTGTGCCACTAGCTGTTAAACTGCTAAACTCAGATAATGCAGTTAAAAAATAATTATAAAAGGCTTAGGGATTGTGCAATTAAAACTACACATAGGCTTAGGGAATGTGCAATAATTAAATCTGCACATAGGCTAAGGGAATGTGCAATCAAAACTGCACATAGGCTTAGGGAATGTGCATTTTCTGCACATAGGCTAAGGATGTGCAATCAAAACTGCACATAGGCTTAGGGAATGTGCAATAATTATAACAACTAAAACTGCACATAGGCTTAGGGAAGTGTGTCAATAATTATAAACTAAAACTGCACATAGGTTTAGGGAATGTGCAATAATTAATAGAACAGAAGAATGCAAGGGTTTGCCTGTTAAGGATAATTTAAGGGTCCTGTTTGGTGCATCACTCGTGGTCATAGTTGGTCTCATATTTACTTTGTTTTATGGTGTTTGTTTATGTGCTGCTTTGTGTTGTGTTGTCCTGTTTTTTTGATAAAACATGTTACCCCCTGTCCCAAGACAAATTTCTCCCATGGGAGACAATAAAGGATTATCTTATTATCTTATCTTATCTTAAGCAGTGAACTCTTACCTCAACGTGGAAATAAAGAAGGATTTTGGCTAACATCTGAGCAACTACCGCTACGGGACCAACGCACTACCATATTTTACGGACGATTAGGCGCTCTGGGTTATAAGGCGCATTGTCATTGAATGGTCTATTTTCAAACTTTTTTTCACAAATAAACCGCACCGGACTTTAAAGGAAACACAACAGTTGGATGGGTCAGTGGGACTTTGTTTGTTCGTTCACGGTGACTCTGGGCTTTGTTCAGTTGTGGCGTGTAGGGAGGGTGCTGTCTGTCACCGCTGGATTGTCAGCGTGTTCGCAGTGACTCAGTTGTTCAGTTGTGTCTAGAAGTGGCACATTGCACTCGCTTTTTCGGTTCGTTCCTTCATTCCGTTCCTCGTCCATGTGGAGCGATGAGTGTGTCTGTGGGTGTGTTTCGCTGTGCGGTCGCTGTCTGCTCCGTGTGTGTTTGCGTGCGCTGCGGGTGGTGCGACTTTATAGTTTACTGGAGTCGTGCTGGGACACCCGAGTGGATTCGTGTATAGGGAGCTCTGGATTGTGGGGCGCGCGGTCGTTTTTTGATGCAGTTAGAGGTTTAAGAGCCTAATCGCCCGGAGAATACAGTACTACTTCCGCTAAGCACTGCAGTAACGGCGGCGCTGCTTTCCTTCCGCTCTACTTCCGCGTTTCATGGGATTTATCTATTGTGTTTTGTATTGAACTGTGATGGGGTGGACACTAGGTGAGGTGTGTGCAAAAATATCAAAATATCGATATATCGTATCGTTGAATGTGGGTCGTGGGCTCCTGTATCAATATATCGCCCAGAGTATTTTTTGGGAGATTTTACTAAATTATTTTATTACAGCTCTACACTTTTGTTGCGTGTTCAGAAGAAGGAAACTCATTTATGTGACACATTTGACATATTCACTGTTTTGATGATTAAAATGTTTGTGTTTCATGTGAACTTCGCACAAGAAGTGGTTTAACAAAGACTTTAAGTATCACAGCCATGATTTAGCCTTCATTTTTTTATTGGACTGTATCAAATCGACTGAATCGAAAGCTCACTGCACAGAGATATGTATCGTATCATGTTGATTATGTGTAAAAATATGTTTGTCCTTATCTAAAGATATAACTTTAACTTAAATTAGTAAATGGTCACATATTTATACAGCGCTTTTCCACTTCCACTCAAAAGCGCTTTACATCAAGGAACCACTCGCCCATTCACACACCAGGCTACACAAACACTGGGGGATAGATTGGTTAAGTGTCTTGCCCAAGGACACTACAACAGCATTCTTCTGTGGGAGCAGGAATTGCACCGCCAAATTTCAGATCAGTATACAAACAAACGCTCTTACCAACTGAGCTTCTGTCACCATCGCAGTAATACCACCTGTATCACCGACTTATAGATAGTATAAGTGAAGTATGTCTTTGTTTTTTCACAGTACAGTTTCGGAGTACTAAAATATATCTTTTATTTGTATGTATTCAGTTACCCCACATGTGAAGAGTATTCGAGTCTGGATCAGGGGCTAAAGTTGAAGCATTTTCTCGAGTCCTTTCAGAGTTCATGACAGTCGCCTGCCTCCTCAAAACTGCTTACCGTAAGAGGATTGGTCGGTAACAATGCAATCTGTAATTTATGATAAACTCAGAGCGAAACTGGCTGTTGGGTTTGTGGAGACGCAGTGAGGGAGACAGACGAGAGGTGACGATGAGACAAGGGAGGAGCGGTATAAAAGGTGATTAGGCAATAGTACTAGTTTGAAAAGGCTAGATTTATAAGGCCGTGTTGGCTGCGGAGGATCTTGTGGGGGTGTAAAACGTGATTGTGTGTATGTAACTACGGATAATGTTCGTGTGTGAAATAAAGAATAAATAAAATAAAGTCAAGAGGGTTTTAACGTCACTCTTTTAGCATTAAATGTGCACTGCATAATATTTCTAGAAGAGGATCTGCTATTGCTTTGTCTAGAATGTTCCACAGTATAGATTAAACGTATCTATCATAAGGTTCCAGCACTACGCTACATTACAATTCAGGCCACGTTTACATGATGACATCTGAACAGAAGACGCAAGAGCGTCAGGTCGTCACTTTTTATTCCGCATTTAGACGAGTATTTTCAGGAGGAAATCTGCGTGCATATGTACGTCACTGTTGGACAAGTTACTTTAAAACTGTAATGTGTTATTTATTACTTATTACTGTAATTTCAAAGTAATTTGTTACATTACAATATTATAGTATTTAAAATGTAAGACATTACATTACTAATACATTATTTTTAAGTTACTCTCACCAAAATAACTGTGAAGATGCTGAACTTTTGCGCCCTATATGGACGGAACCAGGACTAAACCAGAAATGAACCAGGACTAATCTTGGACTAGAACTTGGAATCTAGGACCTTCCCTGAGAGAACCCTGAGCCCGTGGAACAAGGTCTCTGCAAAGCGCGCCCGGGCGTCAGTTGCAGTTTGCCCGGTGGAGCGCGGAGTTCTACGTCGATCCTTTCGCTCGCGGTCACTCGACGGTCTACACTGGTGCGTTCCAGCTCCGGCATTTCACCGCTGCTGATATTGTGGGGATTTTAGCAAATTTGTATGAAAAAAAGGTTAAAAAAGCATTGTCACGCACATTACTGACATTTGTACCAAGAAAATATTACCATTTTTTTCCCTGTTATGCCACATTACTGCATTACAGCAAAAAGCAATGCATTACAGTAATTCGCTACTTTTATAATGCGTTATTCCCAACTCTGGTCTATGGTGACGCAAAAGTGTGTGGAAATTGATTGTGTATGTTTGTACTTAAAGCAACAATGGCATCTTTCAACATACTGAACTATTCACGCCACATATTTTCATCAGCTACTTCTTTCCACAAAGTTGTCTCACCATCGACTGGTTCTCCAGGTCTCGTCCATAACCGTCTGACTCGCCTGCGATGAACTGGTGCATCCAGAGTTTGACAGAGGTGATTACAGTTCATTCTCTGTTCACTAATAGTATCTCTACATATTCTGTACATTTGTTGGGAACCTCCTGTAAGTTTATCCGAAGGTCCGACGCACGAAAATGATCCGACATGTTTCTGTGTGCTGTCTGTATGTGACATAAACGCGTACGCATCGTGAGCAGATCTGACCAGAGTTTTGCGTCTTAGCCAGTGCAGACAAAAACGCTACGGCAAAGCATATTCAGCTTTTCCCCTCTGGAGGGTGGTTTCAGATTTTTGCATTTTTAAGCCCCAAAAATGCCGTCACTGTCTAAACGAAAGGCACTTCCGATAAAATATTTTGTCATTTTTGGAATTTTAATTTTGAAATTTGGACATAGGGCCTCATTTCCTAGTGAGCCAGAGTGTTGATGGTCATAGTTATCCTGCCAATAAAAACAGTCTTACCCACTCCGCAAAGAGCCTGAAGCAAATCTATTACTATGCCAGACTTGATGTAAATGTCTGTGTTGATAAAGATAAAACTAACCTTGCATCGCATTTTCTCTGCAGCAAGATAGGTTCTAGGTGATATCAGTCCGCCGCTGCCAAACTTTCTATCAGGAACTAACTAACTCACTGCTGCTGCTCAGACTTAAATCCTTCAAATACAAGGTTGGTTTTACTTACTAAAATTATTCTATCAACACAGACATTTACATCAACAGTCTGGAGTAATAACAGATTTGCTTCGGGTGTTTTGTGGAGTGGGTAAGACTGTTTTTAGTGGCAGGATAAACTATGGCCATTGACACGCACTACGACGTCTGCAAATACAAGGACTGGATGGAATATTTAAAAAAGTGTCTCCACACGTCTCCAACACTCTGGCAAACTAGGAAATGAGGTCCTATTTCCAAAATTCTGCACTGTCCTATGTCCAAAAGTGTATTTTACTTAGTACATAACATATTTAGGTCACCATGTTATCTTTTATTGCTTTAAAAATGTTATATTCAATAAGTTTCGTTACTTTCATTTTTTGATGCTCTAAGTCTCCCCTTTGCTCTCAACGATAAGTCACTCCCCCTTCAGAGAAACTACTGCACATCGCATCAGGTTTGTGAAGCTGTAGCGTATTGTTGTGTGTCATGATTTTGTACATTTATGGAGAATTGTCGTGTGGGAGCTTTGGACATAATCTTACAGCTAACCGTAAAAAGGGGACGGGGAGAGATCACTAGATTACTCAAACATGCATGCATAAATAACATATAAAACCACTTCAGACGTGTTTGATGAGAGCAAAACATTATAACATGGTAGAAAGATCCAAAAAGTTTTGCATAATACCCCCTCCTTCAGGAAAAGGTCAGGCGGTTTTCTAATGGAATGAAGCAGTAAACAGAGAAACCTTATTTATGAAGTTGTCAAAGTATCAGTATCTGCCTCACTTTAAACCACGAGGCTTCGAGGCCCCTGAATATGTAGTTTCAACTGGGGCAAGATTAAATATGATAAGAAATTTAAAAATATTATGATAGCTTTTTGGCAATTCAGTATTTTTAGAGAATATGCTAGTGAAAATATTCTTTCAATTTTATACAACTAAATATACAAAAATACACCTACAACAGTACAACTACATTTTGGCAGCGCAATATTTTTTTCTTATTTGTAGAAGAAAATATAGGTTTATGTATTAACAGTTAAAAGGTCCTACACTCTTGTGAGCTTTTAGCCATGTAAGACCTCCTCAAAAACATACCTGGAGTTGTGTTTTGTTTCATTCTTACATTTTTGAGTACCGTATTTTTCTGACTATAAGGTGCACCGGATTATAAGGGGCATTAAGTGAAACAAACGGATGACACTCGAGACTGATCCCTTTAGCCCAGGCGTCCACGATCCATCGGCAGATCGTGGAGTAATTCTCCCGGTGTTGCCACGCTGTCTTGGTGAATGTGTATTATGAATGCGAATGTGAGTGAATAATTTAAGTTTTTTGGGGTTTTTTTCTATGAAGAGGACTCAAATATACATTGAGTAATAATGTGTTTAATGCAGCTTTCCGCATTAAACACATTATTCACATTTTACATTTTACAGAAATGAAACTTAAAACCACATGGCTAATTTGCATAAACTATAAGCTCTGATAAAAACAGCTCTTTCCTTGGGCACTGATGCGGTTCAGCTTCTGTCTGAGTAAAGGGCGCGACTCAGTGGAATATGAGTGTTCTTTCTGTGACAGAGGATGCGCTGAATCGGTTCGAGTTCAGTAAGCAAAACCAGAATTAATACGTAAGGCGCACTGTCGATTTTTGAGAAAACTAAAAGATTTTAAGGGCGCCTTGTAGTCCGAAAAATACGGTGGAATATGAGTGTTCTTTCTGTGACAGAGGATGTGCTGCTGATGGTGAGTCTGTCCTGTGCCTCGCGTTGGAGATGGTTCATGTTAAACTTTTCAGAAATTGTAAGTCTGCAGGTCATACGCATAGATCGTATATATGAATGGACATACAGTATATTCTCTGTAGCATTTCACTGATGTCATAAATGTCGACGCAAAACTATACTTCACCCTTTACTCCATGAGGCTCCTGACTACAGTAGCAACAAACATTTTGACAAATTTTTGAGCGCCGTGTACCACATAAAATCGATTAGATGTCGGTAAGCACAACCAGAATTAACACATAAGGCGCACTGTAGATTTTTGAGAAAATTTAAGGATTTTAAATGCGTCTTATAGTCCGAAAAATACGGTAACCTTTTATTATCAGCCTCAAAAGCTCAAAATGCTCTCTTCCAAATTGTGATGTCATACACAGGTGCTCTCGATACTGTGTTTTTAAACTCCACACACCTTCACTTGAATCATTTGGACAATTTCAGCCCTGCAATCGTCAATCTCTACTCAACTAAAGGGTAAAACTGCTAACTTGAAAACCACCAGTGCATGACATCACTAGGTGGAACTGAGCATTTTGAGCTTTAGAGATTTAGACTAGGGATGGGCATTCGATGAAATGTTCTTAATCGATCGTCGGAAGAATTAACGATCGATTATCGATTAATCATTAACGTTTTTATATTAAAATGATCATCATTATTATTACTATCTGCGCTAACCTGCATACATAAATTCAACTTTACGACATATAAACCGTAACGACTCTAGAGCCACATCAATCAGTTTGACATTATAATGTGTTTAATACAGTTTTGCGCAACTCTCACAAAAACAAAACTTAAAACCACATCGCTAATTTGCATAAACAAAGCGAAGATAAAACTACAGCTCTTGTGTCGCTGATGCGGTCAACTTCTGTTGGATTAAAAGACATGACTCAGGTGAATACAGGTTAGTGTGACCAGATTTGCGTTTGTCAAAACCAGGACACTGTACAGGGGGAGGGAGGTGGGGGACTCGTCATCGACATTGAGCGACTCTCACCTGACAAAACTTTTTCCCACTGGACACCGAAACATATGTGCTGCTTTGTGCACCGTGCACATGGACTCACACTTGTCCCGAACGCAACGGAAAGCCTGGAATTTCTTGTACAAATCATCGTTAAATACACATTTGCGTTGCAGACTGACCGACTGTTTGTGTTTGCTCGCTCCTTCTGAGTGCAGAGAGACACATGTATGGACCCCTGTTTGGTCACACTACACACAGCAACCTACATTCGGTTTGTCGATTAAAATGAACATAATCGATGAAATTCTTAATGATCAATTATCGATTAATTGATTAATCATGCCCATCCCTAATTTAGACAGAGTAATAATGCAAGATTACAGAACCAAAACACAACTCCAGGTCTGTTTTTGACGAGGTAACGACATTATAACACGTTTTAAATCTCACGAGAGTCCATTTTGCGTGATATATAATAAGACCATTAAAGGTTGTATAGAGGATTTTCCAAGGAACGAGAAATCCAGCGACTGTTTGTCCTTTTTCAAATGTTGCGCATGCGTGAAACCACCCCCCCTCCCCTACAGCTCCCTACGTAGAAACGCCTCCTCCCGCCTCCTCCTTACGCCAGAAACAGGTTTGTTTACAGCCGGTGCGCTGCACATGACTTGTAAACAACTAACTACAGTGTTGGTTAGGCAAGACGGAGAAGTGAGGAGCGGGTGTGCGGACATTTCGTGCATGGACGAGAAGTGAGGAGCAGGGAGAAGAGTGGAGCAGGGAGCAGGGAGAGGAGAGAGGAGAGAGGAGAGGGGAGCGGTGCGCGGAGATTCCGTGCCCGGAGAAGTGAGGAGCAGGGGGAAGAGCGGATCGGGCAGCGGGGACAGGAGTAGGAAAGGGGTGCAGAGAAGGTTGCGCGGAGATTCAGTGCGAATGAACTAGCTACAACACGCAGCAGCAAGCGGACTCTTTCTTTGCCTTGAAAATTACGTTTTCAGACATAGAATATCGCTTTCGTGTCCTGAAAAACGTTTGTCTAGCTCTTGGAAATAAAGTACGTTTTCATAATAAGCAGAAGTTTCCTGTCCAGGAGTAATTTGGCTTTAGACCCTGCGTCTGCTTCAGTCGCGCCATCGCTGGAATGAATCTTCAAGAATCACCTTAGTTTGGCTTCGCTGCTTTTCCCCTTGTCTTCTTCTTTCAGCGACCTCAAAAACGGACTTTCTTTTGCGGCTAACTGCTCCTGGATTCTTGTCGCCATTGCAACAAACTTTGTGCGAACTGCGAGGAAGATATAGGTCAAAAAAAGCCGCTAAGAACTGTTGCGCTGGTGGAGTAAACAGCGTCTGTGCGTCTTGCGTCTGTGGACTGCGTGACAGTCGTACGTAAACCACGTACCGGCATCGCGCAGGCAAGTCAGTTACGCTAGAAACGTAGGGAGTTGGATTGACAGCCTGTCAGCTAACAGATAACGAGGCAGTGTCGTTATCTATTGGCAAATGTTTAGCCCCACCACGTCCAGAGTTGATGAATTTTTATTCTCCTTTTTTTGGTCACCATAATTACAAGGCTACTGCATCTCTATAATATATCATTGACAACTTGAAACAAAAAAAAATCCTCCATACAACCTTTAAGTAAACTTCTGCTTGATTAATTGAATTCTAGGCTCAATACTGTAACTTCCAATGCAGAAATAAAGCATTAAACATTCTAAACATGGCAATTAAAAAGAGAGCTGCTCAAACATACATTTTCCTAAGTGTATGTCTTGGCCTTTTGCGTTCCTTGCTTGGCCCGTGTGACAGCCTCCAGTTTGTCTGCCAGCGCTTCTACTGATGCGTGAGAGAGAGGGTCAGGGGGGTCCATCCATGTAAGACGAGATGACAAGGCTCAGAATTAATTAATGTTTGTAATTTTTAAAAGGAAAAAAAAAGAAAAACATTGCTGGTGAAGAAAATATGTCTAACTGCAGCCCGAGGCCCTGCTGTGGTAATTAAGCAGAACACCAGCACCACCAGCTCTCTATCCCTCTCTCTCTCCTCTTTCTCTTTATCTCTATCGCTCCTCTTTCTCCCTCTCTCTCGCCCACTCTCTTTCTTTCCCTCTCTCTCGCTCCTCTTTATCTCTCTTTGTCTCTTTTCTCTCTCTATCTCTTTCTACCTCTCTCCTCTTTCTCTCTCCTTCTCCCTTTTCTTTCTCTCGCTCTGTCCTTTCTCCCTCCCTCTCTCCTCTTTCTCCCTCTCTGTTTTTATCTCTATTCTTTCTCTCCTTCTCCCTCCTCTTTCTCTCTCTCCTTCTATCTCCTCTTTCTCTCTCTCCTTCTATCTCCTCTTTCTCTCCTTCTCTCTCCTCCTCCCTCTCTAATTCTCTCTCCTCTTTCTCCTCTCCCTCTTTCTTTCCCTCTCTCTCTGTTTCTATCTCTATTCTTTCTCTCCTTCTCCCGCCTCTTTCTCTCTCTCCTTCTATCTCCTCTTTCTCCCTCTCTCACTCCTTTTTATTTCTCTCTGTCTCTTTTCTCTCTATCTCTCTCTCCTCTTACTCCATCTCTCTCCTCATTCTCCTTCTCTTTCTTTCCCTCTCTCACACCGTTTCTATCTCTCTCCTTCCTCCCTCTCTCCTTCTCCCTCCTCTATCTCTTTCTCCTTCTCTCTCCTCTTTCTCCCTCTCTCGCTCCTCTTTATCTCTCTCTCTTCTCTCTATATCTTTCTACCTCTCTCCTCTTTCACTCTCCTTCTCCCTTCTTTCTCTCTCTCCTTTCGCCCTCTCTCTCTCTGTTTCTCTCTCTATTCTTTCTTTCTGTCTCTCTCCTCTTTCTCCCCCTCTAATTCTCTCTCCTCTTTCTCCCTCTCTCCCTCTAATTTCTACCTTTCTCCTTCTCTCTCCTCTTTCTCCCGCTCTTCCTTTCCCTCTCTCTCACTCTCTGCTTCTATCTCTACTCTTTCGCTCTCTGTCCTTCTGTCTCCTCTTTCTCCCTCTCTCTCTCTCTCTCGCACCTCTTTATCTCCATCTCTTCTCTCTCTCTACCTCACTCTTTCTCTTCTTTTTCTCTCTCTTTCTTCTCTTTCACCCTCTCTGTCCTTTATCTCTCACTCTCCTTCCCTCTTCTCTTCGTGTTTCTATCTCTCCTCTCTCCATTCTCTAGCTTTTATGGAAATTGCCTTTTACCTTGATGTCTCCCTCTCCTCTCTTCCTCCCCCTCTCTCTCTTTCTCTCTCACTCCATTTCCATCTCTCCTCTCTCCGTTCTCTCGCTTTGCCGCAAATGGACTTTTACACCTTGATGTCTTCTTAAATCCTTCATATTCCTCCCTCATTTACCTCGCTTGTACCGGCTCCTGAGAGACAGTCGAGCTGCAGCCACAAACAGGAGCAGTCAAAGTCAAAAACGAGACGAGAGGAGAGAAAGAGAGAGAGACGGAGGGAGTAATTAAGGATAAAATAGTGTTTGGGTATGTTTTTTTGGACCTAATGCTTGGACAGTAATGGTTTTATGTGGATATTTGAACCGGGAGAAGCAAACGATGAGGTGAAAACAGACGATCCCAGTCAAGATAATTATTATATTGACTCAACATTCAATTGATATTTATTGCAGCTCATGTTTTTTTTTTTAGCAATATTGTACCGTATTTTCCGCACTATTAGGCGCTCTGGATTATAAGTCGCACTGTCATTAAATGGTCTATTTTCAAACTTTTTTCACAAATAAACCGCACCGGACTTTAAACGAAACACAACAGTTGGATGGGTGAGTCGGACTTTGTTTGTCGCGTTCACGGTGACTCTGGGCTTTGTTCAGTTGTGGCGTGTAGGGAGGGTGCTGTCTGGGACCGCTGGATTGTCGGCGTGTTCGCAGTGACTCAGTTGTTCAGTTGTGTCTAGAAGTGGCACATTGCACTCGCTTTTTCGGTTCGTTCCTCCGTTCCGTTCTGTTCTGGAGTGGTGAGTGTGTCTGTGGGTGTTTTTCGCCGCGCGGTCGCTGTCTGCTTCGTGTGTGTTTGCGTGCGCTGTGGGTGGTGCGGCTTTGTAGTTTACTGAAGTCGTGCTGGGACACCCGAGTGGATTCGTGTACAGGGCGCTCTGGATTGTGGGGCGCACAGCACGGAAAATACGGTAGTTGGTTAGTGAGGAGAAGATGGATAGGCTGAGGTTATGAGCGAACCCTATGGTGAGGAACATACGGTATATTTAGAACAGTTTTTGTGCTCTTCGGTCTTTGTGTCAGTGGCATGACTTAGTTTCAATATTGTTTATCTTCTATATTTACTCCAGCAATATATCGTACTTCAAAATGTGGGATTGTGAGGTCATACCTGTTTGTCAAAGCCTGATCCCATCAGATCTCAGAAGCTAAACAAGGTCGGGCCTGGTTAGTACTTGGATGAGAGACCATTGGGAAAATCAGGTGCCACAGTGGGGCACCAGAAGTAAAATTGTGGAAAAAGTGGAAATCTTACAATAAAAAAAAAACTTAATGCAAAAATTTTTTATACATTTTGCAGACGTCACTTGCTTGATGGCCTATTATTTTTACTTTTATTTTTATTTCATTAAAAACTTTTTTTTTCTTTCTTTTTAGTTGGTCTGACGATTTATTCTGTTTCACAACACTAAATAATTTGTGTGTGTAAATATGTGACATATATACAATAAAATGTTCAAATAAAAAAGGTTAAAAAAAAAAGCTGTTGTTGTGTCCTTAGGCAAGACACTTCACCTACATTGCCTAGTAAGAATGTGGAGTGTGTGTGAGTGATGGTGGTGGTCGGGGAGGGGTCAATGGTGCAGATTTCTGGCTTCCGTCAGTCTGTCTCAGGGCAGCTGTGGCTACAGTAGTAGTTTGCCACCACTGAGTGTTGAGTGAATGAATAATGAACTGTAAAGCACTTTGGGTGTTTTGAAAGGCACTATATAATGCATAGATGAATAATTAAACCATTTATTTTTTTACCGTATGTTCCACACTATTAGGCGCTCTGGATTATAAGAACGGCCTATTTTCGAACTTTTTTTCACAAATAAACCGCACCGGACTTTAAACGAAACACAACAGTTGGATGGGTCAGTGGGACTTTGTTTGTTTGTTCGTTCACGGTGACTCTGGGCTTTGTTCAGTTGTGGCGTGTAGGGAGGGTGCTGTCTGGGACCGCTGGATTGTCGGCGTGTTTGCAGTGACTCAGTTGTTCAGTTGTGTCTAGAAGTGACACATTGCACTCGCTTTTTCGGTTCGTTCCTCGTCCGTGTGGAGTGATGAGTGTGGCTGTGGGTGTTTTTTGCTGTGCGATCGCTGTCTGCTCCGTGTGTGTTTGCGTGCGCTGCGGCTTTATAGTTTACTGAAGTCGTGCGGGGACAACCGAGTGAGTTCGTTTATAGGGCGCTCTGGATTGTGGGGCGCACAGTCGTTTCTTGATGGGGTTGGAGGCTTAAGAGCGAGTCTAATAGCCCGGAAAATACGGTAGTTGGTTAGTGAGGAGAAGATGGATAGGCTGAGGTGTCTGGTGGTTCTACTGCAGCGGAGGCACAGACTGTATAAATGGACAAAGCTAAATCTCCAGCTGCAGCGTTCCAAATAGGAAGCGAGTGTGAGCACAAAGCGGTTCTTTAAAGCTCTAGTTTCAGTTTACTATTGGCTCTGTTCACGCTTACGTCACAAACCAGGCAGACGTTTGAAAAGATGAGATGAAAACTTCTGGTGGCTCTGTTCGCGACAGTAAGTCTGACAAATCTATGAAAAATTTGAAAATGTCCCGGTTTTCCTCATCTCCGTGTCATTGTAGAGTTCCGTTATGTTTCGCTAATCAACAATTCCAACCATACCTCAGTTTTCATCATTTCCACACTGACGCACAACTCCGATCACACTGGGTACATGCGATTAGAAGAGATGAGGCGCGCACAGATCACATTTACTTCAGTGGGTTTTGTCACAGTCGGTCGGTGAGCCCAGTGTTGGGAACTACACCGGAAGTTGTCATCCAAAGTTGTTTCCAAACGTCTTCCTAGTTTGTGACGCAAGCGTGAATAGAGCCTGTTACAATTAAAATCAGTAGAAACTTGAAAACTATCCCTTCATGACATCATACAGTGGAACAGAGCATGTTGAGCTTTAGAGATGCAGGAGACTACGCAAACATGTGCAGATGTGGCTTGAAGCTTCCAAGACTCAAATGAGCAAATATCGGACCTTTAAAGATGCAGCATGTGACTTTTCTAGCGGAGGTTCCAAGCACCAGAGTGTCTCCATGGAAACGAGATATTATTATTGAATGTTTGAGTTTCGTTATAAACCGGGACGGACTGGCAATTTGTGCATTTTGGAACCCCACCGTCGGTCCTAAATTTCCAGTGTGGGAAGATTTGTGGTGAAAAAGTCTCGGTTCATTTTTGGTCCGTCCCTGGTTATAAAACTGTCAATCTTGCATTTACTCAATTATAGGTATTTTATTCCTAAACAAAATACCTTGATAAACACAAATTCTTACTGTTAGCGGCGTCTCCTGACCTGTAACTTGGCCTGACACTTGCTTCCGTAGAGACAAGTTTAATTCCGCGACGTCTCCCAAGTTACATCCAAAGTTACAGACCAAAACTTTAACTAAAATGATGCGGCAAAAAAGCGTTGTTGTGTGTTTAATTTCACATTCATCAAACGACACGGAATCACAATGAAAAACAGCTTCATATTTTAATAATGTAGTTTAAGCTGCGTTATAATGATTTTCCATAAAAGCAGCCGAGTCGTACGAGATCCGGTCGGAGGCAGCCAAACCCTGTGTCTCACTTTGAGGTTAATGACTTACATATATTTATAGAAGCCACCGCTGTCAGTCAGTTTACTCAAATCTACCTCTCGTCTGCTCCCCCCGCTGCTCCTGTGGTAGAGGAAAATTACCCAGCATGCACCCCACTGCCTCTTTGATTTACTGTGAAATGTAATAGGGCGCGTATACTGCTAATACTGTAATGATGACGCAGGCTGTGAATTTGTATAACATTTGATTTACATCTATGGTGAGTCACTGCATATTCATACATGTCAGTCATACACGGTACGAGAGTTAAATTATCATACAAGTTACACCTGAATTGGATTTAACGATCGAGACGCTGTACAAAATGAGCACTGTGAAGTTATTGCATATTTCGTAGCTTTTATTTATTTGAGTTTTCAGTCTTTCTCTATTGGATGAATGTTCAGCGGTTACCATGGCGACACGACGCACACATTTGCAAACACAGACACAAAAAAAAAGTTTAAGACAATACAGCATGGATTTAAACATACTGTACATCATCGTTTCCCAGAGACAGGTGGGTTGCAAGAGATTTTTGTTGGGTCGCCTTGTCACGATCTGCATGTCGATCTGTAATATTCATAAACATACATCTCCACGCATCCCCCTCGCTCCTCACTTTTTCGCCAGCACCACCTACTGCCTTGCCTAACCAATTTTCTGTGGGAAACACTGATTACTGTTTTTCCTTCTTTAAAACTTGAGTACCGTATTTTTTGGACTATAAGGCGCACTTAAAATCCCTTAATTTTCTCAACAATCGACAGTGCACTTTATAATCCGGTGCGCCTTATGTATTAGTTCTGGTTGTGCTTACTGACCTCGAACCGATTTTCAAATATATTCCACCGAGTCGCATCAGTCTGATCAGGTATCGGATAAATAATATACGTATATAACACACAGGACACACAGGACACAACAGTTTTGTTTATTTTTTAAACTGGTGGGGGACTTGCTCAGGGACGTCCGGTTAGCGCGACTGTCTGTCCCAATGCCTGCTGTGCTAGCGGCGCATTCGCACTGGGACTTTTGGTCTGAGCCGTGCTTGGGCGCTTGGTCCGTTGGTGTTGCACGGCTGTGTTTGTTGCAAACAAAACAAACAGCGCTGTTGTGCAGTAGAGCTGGCGCTATTGGCAGTGAGGGTCCGACCAGCGGCGTGGAGCGTCTATTGAGCGGTAGGAACGATGTTGCAGCGCACGCTCCGCTGTGAGTTTGTGGATGTGGGGGCGGTGCGGGGGAGTGGGGGTGGCTGGGAGAGAGTCTGTGGGGCTTCTGTCATCTCGTTTTTATTTGCTAAGATTTTGTATTATTTGGATTTCATAGACGAGCCTAAATGTTTTAACTGTAATGCACAGGCTTCCATACATTATCAAATATACAAACTCTAGATTGTGCAGAGTCTAGTCTCAGTCTGATCTGATTCTGGTTTGGTTCCTGTTTTGTCCAGTTCATTTTACTAAGTTACACATTCCACGACCAGACTGTGAAAAGTAAAGATTTTCAACAATGATGGTTCATGGTTAGAAAAGTTAAAATTAAAATTAAAGTTTTGGACATTTGATTTTTCACACTAAGTTCAGCCCAAATACTACACATTGAAATCAACACAATCTGATCCCCCCACACATCCTGGATCTTATTCTTTGCTGTTAGTTCATTTTATAACGTTTTATAGAAGTATCGGATCGGGACTCGGTATCAGCAGATACTCAAAATCAAATGACTTTGACTCGGGGGCAAAAGAATGTAATCGGAACATCCCTACAATATTTTTATTTTTAATTATTTTAATAGATCCATGTTTATCACATGCCCAGTGTCTTTAACTACACCGGAAGTCATCATCCACATGTTTCCAAACGTCTTCTGGTAAGTGTGAATAGAGCCTTCTCCAGCCGTGCACCGGTACCAGGCTGTGGGTCGTTTGGTACCGGGCAGCGAAAGTGTGAACCCCTCCTCCCATACGTTGCGCGGACCGTTTCTTCTCCCACGCACCTCATGGGCTGCATCTTCTCACATGTTCTGCATGCGCCTCTAAACCAGAACTAAAACCAGCACTAAACAGGTCTAAACCAGGTCTAAAACCAGGATTAAACCAGAATTTAACCAGGACTAAACCATGCTCTGCGGACCACGTCTCCTCCCGAACGCCATGCGGACCAGGAGCAGGCGCGGTCCACGAAATATTGTCGGACATAAAACTCTTATACTCTCTCCACTCTTTCTGGACTCTCCATTTTTGAAAGTAGGGATGTAACGACATATAAATCTCATGGTACGATATTATCAGAACGATATTTATTGTGATATTTTGGAGATGCTAAAAGATATGTGAATATAATACTTTTCTCTTTTAAAATGCCTTGAAAAGACTTCAGAGTGAATCATTACTGTCACAATCCAATGATTTAAGATGTAAAAGTGCTTGATAACAGCTATTTTATCACGTAGTCTGCACTGAAATGAAGTAAAGGATCTTGGTCTATGCAGTTCTGAGTCTTTTTTTAACACTTCTAAGCAAAGAACGTTATAATTTCACATATTAAGCCAAGATATTTTAAACGATATTATTGTGAGAGTTCTGACGATACAAGATCAGGATATTTCTGTTATTGCCACATCCCTACATAGAACTTACACAGTGCACCTTTTTAATGTTTAGTTCCACTTCAAAAATTCCAAAAAAGCAAATGATTTTCCACAATTTTCCAGCCTAACTCAGTCGTCTCCTTCTCACACATGCATGTTAAACAAAGCCTGAGCCCCAGCTCTCGACAGGGCGCTGCTTTCATGTGGTTTGCATCACTCACCCTCTCCCCAGACCGAGGCCTCTTCTTGGGTCGGCTGGGCACGGAGTCCTCTTTGGGGTTGGTGTCTATGGCCCAATATGAACCCTGGAAGACACAAGCATGAAAGGACAGAGAGCTGTGTGTCAATAAAGGCCTTTAGATGGAGACTTAGACAAACTTTATTGATCCATAAGAGAAAATATTCAGACACAGAAGCTCACACATCGCAATATAATCAAAGTAAGTCTTTATTTTATATAGAGCTTTTCACAGACATATGTCACAAAGACGCTTTACAGAGCATTATTCAGTCACTCCAGACCCAGTGATGGTAAGCTACTACTGTAGCCACAGCTGCCCTGGGGCAGATTGACGGAAGCCATGCCAATCGGTTCCATCAGTCCCTCCAACCACCACCATCACTCACACACACACTCATACGAGGCAATGTAGGTCAAGTGTCTTGCCTAAGGACACAACAGTTTTTTTGTGACTGGTGTCCCACTGTGGCACCTGATTTTCCCAGCGGTCTCATATCCAAGTATTAACCAGACCCGGCCCTGCTGAGCTTCTGAGATCTGACGGGATCAGGCTTTGACAAACTGGTTTGGCCACATAATAACAAAGAGAAAAAAATATATATATAAATAGTAATAATAAATTATAATAATAAAAATAAAAAAGTAAAAAACATAATTACATATGCACATTATTATATTGTAAAAGTTGTAGGGAGTATTATCTGTTACATAAGGGTGAGTTGTTGTACAGTTGTAGGGAGTATTATCTGTTACATAAGGGTGAGTTGTTGTACAGTTGTAGGAGTATTATCTGTTACATAAGGGTGAGTTGTTGTACAGTTGTAGGGAGTATTATCTGTTACATAAGGGTGAGTTGTTGTACAGTTGTAGGGAGTATTATCTGTTACATAAGGGTGAGTTGTTGTACAGTTGTAGGGAGTATTATCTGTTACATAAGGGTGAGTTGTTGTACAGTTGTAGGGAGTATTATCTGTTACATAAGGGTGAGTTGTTGTACAGTTGTAGGGAGTATTATCTGTTACATAAGGGTGAGTTGTTGTACAGTTGTAGGGAGTATTATCTGTTACATAAGGGTGAGTTGTTGTACAGTTGTAGGGAGTATTATCTGTTACATAAAGGGTGAGTTGTTGTACAGTTGTAGGGAGTATTATCTGTTACATAAGGGTGAGTTGTTGTACAGTTGTAGGGAGTATTATCTGTTACATAAGGGTGAGTTGTTGTACAGTTGTAGGGAGTATTATCTGTTACATAAGGGTGAGTTGTTACAGTTGTAGGGAGTATTATCTGTTACATAAGGGTGAGTTGTTGTACAGTTGTAGGGAGTATTATCTGTTACATAAGGGTGAGTTGTTGTACAGTTGTAGGGAGTATTATCTGTTACATAAGGGTGAGTTGTTGTACAGTTGTAGGGAGTATTATCTGTTACATAAGGGTGAGTTGTTGTACAGTTGTAGGGAGTATTATCTGTTACATAAGGGTGAGTTGTTGTACAGTTGTAGGGAGTATTATCTGTTACATAAGGGTGAGTTGTTGTACAGTTGTAGGGAGTATTATCTGTTACATAAGGTGAGTTGTTGTACAGTTGTAGGGAGTATTATCTGTTACATAAGGGTGAGCTGTTGTACAGTTGTAGGGAGTATTATCTGTTACATAAGGGTGAGCTGTTGTACAGTTGTAGGGAGTATTATCTGTTTACATAAGGTGAGTTGTTGTACAGTTGTAGGGAGTATTATCTGTTACATAAGGGTGAGCTGTTGTACAGTTGTAGGGAGTATTATCTGTTACATAAGGGTGAGTTGTTGTACAGTTGTAGGGGAGTATTATCTGTTACATAAGGGTGAGTTGTTGTACAGTTGTAGGGAGTATTATCTGTTACATAAGGTGAGTTGTTGTACAGTTGTAGGGAGTATTATCTGTTACATAAGGGTGAGTTGTTGTACAGTTGTAGGGAGTATTATCTGTTACATAAGGGTGAGTTGTTGTACAGTTGTAGGGAGTATTATCTGTTACATAAGGGTGAGTTGTTGTACAGTTGTAGGGAGTATTATCTGTTACATAAGGGTGAGTTGTTGTACAGTTGTAGGGAGTATTATCTGTTACATAAGGGTGAGTTGTTTGTACAGTTGTAGGGAGTATTATCTGTTACATAAGGGTGAGTTGTTGTACAGTTGTAGGGAGTATTATCTGTTACATAAGGGTGAGTTGTTGTACATTATTTTCACTTGTAACGATATCCAAATCTCACGATACAATATTATCAGGATATGCATCTCACGGTACAATATTTATTGCGATATTTTGGAGAACCTGATAAAATTGCAGACAGGGTTAAGAAAGAAGAACCTGGTGTGAATTATTTCCATCATAATTCCAAAAAATCAAGTAAAAGCATATTTCTTCATGTTATCTGCCCTGAAATGAATCTTGAGATATGTAGTTCCAAATGTTTATTAGCTATAGCTACAATAAAACAATGCATTTACGCAAAGGATTTTGTAATTCAGGATATATTGTGACGCGCCATGGTATTACTGTGTGAAACTTTTGACGATACAATATCACGATATTTCCGTTATTGTTACATGCCTACAAATCACTACCGTATTTTCTGGACTATTGAGTGCACCTGAATATAAACCACATCAACTAAATTTTAACTAAATTTTAAAATTGTACATATATAAGCCGCACGTGAATATAAGGCGCAGGTGTCCATGTCTTTGAGAACGTTTTCAAGTTCGGGTCGTCTGCTTTTATCGCCTCTGAAAGTTTTTGTCGTCTTTTTGCATTGAGTCAGTTCGTCACGCTGCCGTCGCCAAAATCTCATCAGCGACTCATTGATGTCGAGCTCACGTGCAGCAGAGCGGTTTCCTTCTTCCAGAGCCACATCAATCGCCTTAAACTTAAAAGCTGCATCATCTGCATTTCTTCGTGTGTTTTCCATGAGGAGGGTGTGTGTATGAAGCACAAAATAACTGTTCAAAACACAATCAAACGAGCATCTTCCTCGGCGCATCACCCTCATCTCTACTGCGCATGTCTCCTGCAGAAAGAGCCTCTGTCCTGTCTGTATCATGTCAGTGTCTTGGAGGATTTCAGCAGATTTCAGACTCTCTCGGGGGCGGGTTAGTTCTATCGATCAGGTATGAGTGGATGTGCGGCTACTGAAGTTTGAGACGTTTCCTCTCGTCATTTACGCACACGGGTAAGACGTATCCCCCTCACTAATGTTCATTTAGTATCGTAACTTATTACGATTAACTATTTGCGTGCGCTGACAATATTGCGAGATAGTGTTGCAACTTCATGTTAACCCTAGATCCACGTGTAACCGCACAGACAACGGCGTTTTCTGCACTCAGGCTGCGCTCGTATCCGCTGTGTTGCCAAACCATAGACCGTAAATATGAACGGACAATGTGCCAAACAAATAATCCGTCCATATATAAGCCGTAGGGTTCAAAGTGTGAGGAAAAAAAGTAGCGGCTTATAGTCCGGAAATTACGGTAATTCACTCACTTCTCTTTTCTGTTGTGGTTCCATAAAAATCCTTATAATATAGATTCTGGTCAACAACATCGGCCAATTAATAGACAAACTGAATAAACACCTACTATGGAAGATCATTAGTTTCATCATGAATTTCCCACTTTTTTAACTTTTTTATTTTTATTCTGAATGTTTAAAATTCAATATAAATAAACACCATAAATATTCAGCACAAATATTTTCAAGCTCTCAAATTCAACATCCAAATTCCGAGTGTCCCTAAACACTATACTGTACCTGGTAAAAATCTGATTTATATTTCGTTAACTCGTAACTCACTCAAACTAATCCTCCCAAAATTCCTGTTATTTTTCTGCCTCTCCTCACTCTGCTCTTAAATTGGCGCTGCCCTGAAAAAAAAAAAAAAAAAAAAAAAAAAAAAAAACATCAGCAGCAGCCCTTTTCAAACCCCAACACTGCTGGAGCACATACAATAAGAAAAATCAATTGCTTTTAGATGTTGGTCTCCTCACTCTCCTCCTCCCTCTCCCCTCCTCCTCTTTTCCTCTTCTCTCTCCCCTCCTCCTCCCTTTTCTCGCTCTGTTCTCTCTCCCCTTTTCCTCTCTCCTCCTCCTCTTCTCTCTCCTCCCTCCTTTTCCTCTTCTCTCTCTCCTCCCCCCCTTCTTTCCTATCTTCCTCTCTCGTCCTCCTCTCCTTCTTTTTCTCTCCACTGCTCCCCTCTCCTCTCCCCCTCCTCTCACTCTTTCTTCTTCTCTCCTCTCTCCTCTCCTCTTCTCCTCTCCTCCTCCTCTCTCTCCCTCCCATCCTCTCCTTCTCCTCTCCTTTCCTCCTCCACTCTCTCCGCCTCTTTCCTTCCACAACCTTTCCTCGTCTCTCCCCCTCCTCTTCTCATCCTCCTCTCTCCTCCTCTCTCCCTTTTCTTTTCCTTCCTTTTCCCTCTCTCCCTCTCCTCCTTTTTCTCTCCACTCCTCCTTCCCTCTTCTCTCCTTCTTTCCTTCCCCAACCTCTCCTCCTCTCGTCCTCCTCTCTCCCTTCCTCTCCTCCTCCTCTTTCTCTCTCCCACTTCTTTCCTTCTCCATTCTCTCCTCCTGTCCTTCCCCAACCTCTCTCGTCCTTCCTTCTCTCTCCCCCTCCTCCTCTCTCTCCTCTTCCTACCTCCCCCTCCTCTCTCTCCCTCCTCCTTTCCTTCCCCAACCTCTCCTCCTCTCTTCCCCTCCTTCTCGCGTTCTCCACTCTCCCCTTCTTCTCCTTCTTCTCTCCCCCTCCTTTCCTCCTCCACTCTTTCCTAACCCCCTACTCTCCTTCCCCAACCTCTCATCTCCTCCTCTCTCATCCTTCTTTCTCTCTCCTCTTTTTTGTCTCCACTCCCCCTCTTTCCCACTCCTCCTCTCCTCCACCTCTCTCCCCCTCCTCTTCTCCTCTCCTACCCCACCTCCTCTCTTCCTACTCCTCTCTCTCCTCCCCTCCTTCTGCTCTCTACTCTGTCCCCTCTTCCTCTCCTCCTTCTCTCTTCCCTCCTCCTTCTCTCCCCTCTTCCTCTCCTCCTTCTCTACCCCACCTCCTCTCTTCCTACTCCCATCTCTTCCCTGTGCTTGCTCCCTTCCTCTCTTCTACTCCTTCTCTCTAATCCTTCCTCTCTCTCCTCTCCTCCATCTCTCCCCTCTTCCTCTCTTCTGTCTCTCTACCCTCCTCCCCTGATCCTTCTCTTTTCTTCCTCTCCTCCTTCTCTCTAATCCCTCCTCTCCTCCTTCTCCCCTCCTTTCCTCTAATCCCTCTCTTCCTCCTCCTCCTCTAATCTCCTTCACGTCTCCTCCTTCTCTCCCCTCCTCCTTTCCTCCTGCTCTTCTCCCCTCCTTCTCTCTAATCCCTCCTCTCTTCTTCCTCCCTCCTTCTCTAAACCCTCCTCTCCTCTTCCTCTCCTCCTCTTCTCCCCTCCTTCTCTCCCTCCTCTCTCTTCCTCCCTCCTCTCTCCCTCCTCTCCTCTTCCTCTCCTCCTCTCCCCTCCTTCTCTAAACCCTCCTCTCCTCTTCCTCTCCTCCTCTTCTCCCCTCCTTCTCTAATCCCTCCTCTCCTCTTCCTCCCTCCTTCTCTAAACCCTCCTCTCCTCTTCCTGTCCTCCTCCTCTCCCCTCCTTCTCTAAACCCTCCTCTCTCTCTCTCCTCTCTCTCCTCCTCTCCTCTTCTCCCCTCCTTCTCTAAACCCTCCTCTCCTCTTCCTGTCCTCCTCCTCCTCTTCTCCCCTCCTTCTCTAATCCCTCCTCTCCTCTTCCTCTCCTCCTCTCCTCCTCTTCCTCCCTCTCCTCTCCTCTCCCTCCTCTCTCTTCTCTCCCCTCCTTCCTCTCTCTAATCCCTCTCTTCCTCCTCCTCCTCTAATCTCCTCCACGTCTCCTCCTTCTCTCCCTTCCTCCTTTCCTCCTCCTCTTCCCCCCTCCTTCTCTAATCCCTCCTCTCCTCTTCCTCTCCTCCTCCTCCTCTTCTCCCTCTCCTCTCCTCTCCTCCCTCCTCCTCTTCTCCCCTCCTCCTTTCTCTAATCCCTCTCTTCCTCTCCTCCTCCTCCTAATCTCCTCCACGTCTCTCCTTCTCTCCCTCTCTCCTGTCCTCCTCCTCCTCTTCTCCCCTCCTTCTCTAATCCCTCTCTCCCTCTTCCTCCTCCTCCTCCTCTTCCTCCTCCTCCTTCCTCTCCTCCCCTCTTCTCCCCTCCTTTTCTCTAATCCCTCTCTTCCTCCTCCTCCTCTAATCTCCTCCACCCCTCCTCTTTCTTCTCTCCCCCTCCTTCTCTTCCCTTTCCTCTCTCCTCCTCCTCCTCTTCTCCCCTCCTTCTCTAATCCCTCCTCTCCTCTTCCTCTCCTCCTCCTCTTCTCCCCTCCTTCTCTCTCCCTCCTTTTCTCTAATCCCTCTCTTCCTCCTCCTCTTCTAATCTCCTCCACGTCTCTTCCTTCTCTCCCTTCCTCTCCTCCTCCTCCTCTCTCCCTCCTTCTCTAATCCCTCCTCTCCTCTTCCTCTCCTCCTCCTCCTCCTCCTCCTCTCCTCCCCCGCTCCGAGGACCAGACTGGACTGGTTTCGGTCCAGGTCTGATCTAGGCCACACACCCTCCAGTCTCTCGGTCCCACCTCGCCGAGCGGTGCACAGCCAATTAGCGCGAGCACATGCATGATTTAGCTTCTCCGCTCTCTGCTTTTCCGCGGAGGTGTGTACCGCTCGCTCACCTGACCAGCCCCCCTTTCTGTTCCCCTCATACCGAGATATTGACTGATTCGATCCAGGTTTGAATTAAGGTGCAGCTCAGGTCGGCGCGGGGCTAATCAGAAGGGAGCGCGCCTCTTTGTGTCTTCGCGGCAGACTATAGACCCATACGCCCAGCCCAAGGATTTTAGGTTTGAATTATTTAAAGCTCCTTCCCTCTTAATTCATTTTTCAATGGCTCCCAAATCCCTGCCTCTGCCTCTCCCCCCGTCTCTGCTTCACAGCGAAAGAGAGCACAGCACACACAGAGTTCGATGAGAAGTTTGTTAGCGGCAGAAGCAGAAAATTAGAGCTGCACTGTGTAACTTTTTGGATGCGGGTCCCTCACCTTCTTGTTTCTAGATAAGTCACTGCTTTACCTCACATTTCTTCAACTACAGGTGGATTTATAGCTCAAAAACACCTAGAAAAAACAGACATTCTGACTGCGAGAGGGGTTTATGGAGTAAGAAAGCTTTCAGAAATATCCAATAGAAATCCGTGCATTTATCTGTAGTTGAGCATAAAATAAATATTCGTAAACTCTCGAATGAGTCCAGTCGTACATAAAATCTGTTGTGTGTATTTTATCCATTAGAATACAAACTGAAAAGTTACGACATCAAGAATTACAGTAACGAAATGAAAATTTTTGATTACACTTTCTTCAGTATGAATACGAATTCACAGACTCGACTGTCAAAAATACGTCATCACTTCACAGACATTATTTATTGAACAGAAGAAACATCACCGGACTTTTGCGCCGCATACAGACTGAGCCATATTTAGCTGAACTAAAAATGCACAAATTTCCCAAATATGCACCGATTTTTTAGCCTGATTCATCAGCCGGTTTCACTTCGTGGAAACTATCTGACCTCGCAGCATTAGATTTTGTTCGCTTGATGGTAGGAGAGTACTTTTTTTAATTAACCAATCGCTGCTATTTGGTCGTGACATATGTAATGCATAGCAGGGATAACCTGTATATATTAAGCTTTTCCCAAATCCCGTACGAAGAAGGGCAATAATGTCTTTCCCCTTGATAAAATTCACCAAACATTCTCTTTCCTCGATCTCAGGAATCGTTGCCAATACAGAATGTCTGTCTCTTCTCTGATTGGCTGGTGCCGGAACTCGCACTTCTGGGGTTTTTGCGAACCGTCCAGTGTATTCCGATTGCTAACCTAGTCACTGGAGAGAAATGAAATTTAGGGAAGGCACTTGGAGGCGCCAGTCTGGCTACGGATTTTTATCCTATGCACACAAATATTTCTGAAAGCTTTCTTACTCCATAGGGATCGCCTCTCCACAGATCAGACCTGTAACTTGGTCTGGTTTGGTCTCAATGAAGATGGAGAAAAACATATGACAGACCTGCCACTGTAAAAGTTACATATTGCAAGGTGAGGGGTAGATGTCGGAGGGTTTGTAATCTTAAAAGACCTTTTCTATGTCAGCCATTTAGTTTGCAAAGATGAGTATGGAAATTACTACTTTATTTTTTTCTTGTATTGATAAAAATAACTTTAAAATATAGTAGACAATAACAAAGTAAATTGTTGAATTTCCTCACACACACGTTTTATCAGGAGGAAACCAGATTAATACCGTAACTTCCGGATTATAAAAGGTCCATTCAGACCTGAGCGTCAAAAAACTCAGTGGGCACCTCTAGTTGTACGCCTTTGCATTTGAGTGGATAAGGAATACACCACGATGATATCATCATTTTCAAGATTAAATGATAGTTCTTTCTTTCTATTACTTCTTTTATATCTGTGTAATCCTTCAGTGGTCCAGGTAGGTTCCATATACTCGTCAACTGACACGTTTACATGAGCTTTAATTTTGAATAAAATTATTTCAATTCTGAATAAAAATCTATTCCGGTTTTAAAAAAAAAACATGTAAATACGAATGAAAATGATTATTCGGAATTAAACTTAATTCCGAAGTAAATGGGTGGTTTATTCCGATTTTAAAGCCGAATTTCTTTTTTTCTCGATCATGTAAATGTTTATTCTTCTTAAAAATGATTCCGGTTGTTTCGCGCATGCTCTTTGGGTCGCTCTTCTGGTGGATCTCTCCAGAAGAGCATCAGTCAGTTATCACTTCGGACTTTCCTCCACGTATCTTTGGATTTGCGAGCGGGATGTGGGAGTGGACTGAGGTAGAGCAGCCGTTGACTCAGTTTGTCTTCTTCCTTCCTTCTCGGACACTTTTCCCTTCTCCTCCTCAGCCGACGGACGTAAAGTGTGATGACAGAATTCTCAAACTACGGCTTAATTATCATTGGAACAACGGTGAAAAAAGTTTGGATCGTGTTTGTGTCCGCGGCGTAACGACAAATCAAGATGACAGAAAAGCCGGCATCAGCTGAAGTGTGTGTTTTCTTCCGGTCGACGTAAATAAGTTCGTGTCTCTGTCCAATCAGAACCCTTCCCGATCTCCAGACGTTGAGCGGAATTAAATAAAGTTAATTCAACGTGTTTTCCATGTAAACCTCAATTCAGAATTATTATGTCCACGTAAACTCGAAGGAGAATATTTTAATTTGGAACTATTTAAGTCAGAACAATTAATTCTGGATTAAAAAACATCATGTAAACGTGGCCAATGTGCTCAAGATCATTCGAAAACTATTCAGGAAAGGTGAATGTGGCTTTTTTATTATCAATACCTCCTCAAATGAGTATCTAGTTTCAAATAATAGTTTTGGTATCGATTAGTATCAGGTTTTCAAGACTTTTTATAACCAAACATTGCATTTTTCCTCTTACATTAAAAGTAATTATGCAAACAAATACCTGACTAAACTAAACCATCTTTTCTATTCAGAGCACACGCATTTCTTTAGTACATCTCTACTTTCTTTTTGTGTAAACTTATCTCAGCTTCCTCCCACTTTGTCTGTGCGCGAATGGGAGCAGGACATGGTCTAATAAAGCATGAACGCCTGGCATCTCCAACAAATGCACCACATATACTTATTATTCATTACTCCTGTACTGCATTATTACGAGGCCCAATCAATATGGGAAGAGCGCACGGTGGAAAAAACGCATTAGGAATTCACCACGGCGGCTGGTTGTGGAGCTTTTAAGACTTAGCGGAGGCATATAAGGGCATATTGAGACACGTGCGGCTAATCTAGTCTTATTTGTGAGCGGGATGAAGGGGGATTGCATATTTGTTGTGGGTAAGGCGGGTTCTTGCGGTCTTGAAAGGATACGTACTTTTCCGGGGTCATCTTTGGAGCGAGGGACTTTGAGGAAGCACTTGTTCAAGGACAGATTGTGACGAATGGAGTTCTGTGGAAAAAAAAGAGGAAAAGAGACACGAGTTAGAACATTTTCAGAATTATTAGGGATGAAACAATAACTCTGATTCGATTAAATTAATAGTTATGGTGCAGCAAAAGCTTAAAAAACAACGGGAACTACATAGACCATGATCCTTTGCTCCGTTTCAGTGCAGATTACGTGAAGAAATAAATGTTCACTGTTGGGCAAGTTACTTTACAACTGTGATGTGTTATTTATGACTTATTACTGTCATTTCAAAGCAATTTGTTACATTAAATTACAATACAATACAATTAAAATATAAGGCACTTTTAAATTACTTTCATCAAAATAACTTCAAAGATGCTGAACTTTTGCGCCATATATGGACTGAACCAGGACTAAACCAGGACTGAACCAAAACTGAACCAGAGCTGAACCTGGACTGAACCAGGACTAAACCAGAGCTGACCCAGGTCGAAACCAGATCTAAACAAGGACTAAACCAGGACTAAACTAGGACTAAACCAGGACTAAACCAAAACTAAAACAGAACTAAACCAGAACTGAACCAGAACTAAACCAGAACTGAACCAGGACTGAACCAGGACTGAACCAGGACTAAACCAGAGCTGACCCAGGTCGAAACCAGATCTAAACAAGGACTAAACCAGGACTAAACTAGGACTAAACCAGGACTAAACCAGGACTAAACCAAAACTAAAACAGAACTAAACCAGAACTGAACCAGAACTAAACCAGAACTGAACCAGGACTAAACTAGGTCTAAATCAGGTCTAAACCAGGTCTAAACCAGGACTAAACCAGGACTAATCTTGAACTAGAACTTGAAATCTAGGACCGCCCCTGAGAGAACTCTGAGCCCGTGGAACAGGATGTCTGCAAGGCGCGATCAGGCGTCAGCTGCGATTTGCCCTGTGGAGCGTGGAGTTCTGCGCCGGTCCTAGACCTGACAGTCTACGCGGGCGCGTCTCCGGCGTTTCACCGCTGCTGATATCGCGGTGATTTTAATGAATTTGTATGAAGAAAAACGAAAAACCCACCACTTCAATCCAGGTTAAAAAAGCATTGTAACGCGCGTTACTCACATTTGTACAGAGTAAAATATATACATTTTTTCCCTGTAATGCCGAACACTTTTATAACGCGTTATTCCCAACACTGTAAATCTTATATCACTTTTAAATCTTAGTTCTTTGGATTTTGAAAGTCTTATCAAGGCATTTTAAGAGGAAAAAGCAGCATATTCACAGTTTTGTTCACCTCCACAAAACATCAGAATAAATTTTGAACTGATTTCAACGCATGAAACACTTTTTCATATCAAATATTAGTGCAGATACTGAAAAATTCGCTGGATCGGCTGGATATCGGCTCCATTTAAAGATTCAAACATATCCTAATTAGACATACTGATGTAATAAAACTATTTACTGGTCATAGTTGGCCCAGAAAGTCTCATAATGTTTGAACGTTTATTTATACAAAGCTGTTCTGGAGTTACACGAGAGCTAAATAACAGCTACAAAACCCATATGGATCAGTTCTGTCTATCTGTTTATTTTTTTGTTTTGTTTTCCGTCTCTGTGCTGGTCTCAGTTAATATTGTGTATTGTGTAAAGTATTGGAAACTGAAAAAGCACAAACTAGAATTTAGTGGCGTAATGATATAAAAATCCATCAATATGATATTTTCACGATATTTTGAGGAGGTTTACAAAATTGTGAATATACGACTTTTTCCTATTGAAAGCCTTGGAAAAGCCTCGAAAAGCCTTTGGTACTGTCATAATATGAAGAATTAAGGTTTAAAAGTGCTTAATAACAGTTATTTCTTCATGTAGTCTGCACTGACAACACCAAAGGATCATGGTCTATGTAGTTCCCTTTGTTTTTTAGTTACTGCCGCACCGTGGCAAGGCAAAGCAAGTTTTTTTGTACAGCACAAGTAATTCAAAGTGCTTTATAGATTAAGAATGACATTAAAATCAAAAAGAAAAACTAAAAAAAAACACAGAATTATTAATTTAAGCAAACAGACTTGTAATTCGATATATTGTGATGGTTTCCGATATTATTGTGAGACTTTTTATGATACAATATCACAATATTTAGGTTATTTTTACATCCCTGCTAGAATTGCAGAGGAACTTGAGTACAAAACCCTCCATCAGAACCATCTCGTTAGCTGATTAATTAGACAATTCCTCTGTATCATATCTACACTGCACCTTTTTCGCAGGGATGTAACGATTTCAACATTTCTCTGTACGATATTTTCACGATATGCATCTCACGGTACGATATTTACGATATTTTGCAGCAGCTAACAAAATGATTATTATTATTATATGTTACTTTTTCCTTCAAAAATGCCTCAACTTTGTTTCTGTCACAAACAAAAGAGTTAAGATAAGTTTAAAAGCGCTTATCACAGTTATTTCATCGTGTAAATTGGACTGAAACAGAGCAAAGGATCATGGTCGATGTAGTTCCCTCTATTTTTTTTTTTTTATCTACTGTTGCAAGATAACAATTACTTTTAAGCAAAGACACTTGAGATTCGATATATTGTGATGGTCCACGATATTATTGTGAGACTTTTGACGAAACGATATCATGATATTTTAGTTATTGTTACATCCCTACTTTTTAATAACCATTTTTCATCCTACTCCTTTTGAGCACCAGGTCCCAAATATGTTCAGGTATATATCACTATTTTTGTTATTGTTTTTGAATTTTGTTGTACCTGGCTCAAACTAAATTAATAAATGAAATAAATTAAATGAAATTTTTAAACATGTAGCCAGAGTAGTCACATTACTACAATTTCAAGCTCGATTTTAATACTAAGGAAGACGGTGCATCCTTTGTTTTTTGGTTAATGGTATCCTGAAATTACTTTTGACTGAAAACTTGGTCACTCTTGATAGATCCAACTTCCTATATGTATGTACATGCCTTGTAAAGTATTTTAACTAAATGTAATTAAAGATGGGACAAATAACAATAACATCGTTAAGAAAAACAGTATAATTATCCATGGGACATTTTAAATTATCACGATAATCGCCAACAAAAAATAACCGCAATCCCCAAAACGTGTAGTAAAAAGACTCTTAACCTACATGATCATTTTTGTTCCCACTTATAACAAAGTACAACACTATAAGAGTCATTTAAATACGGAGACAATTCGTAATATTAAAATTATAATTATCCATATTCATAGACTTCCGGTAAGCAAACAAGGTGGACGTGTAGTTGAGAGCGCCCGATAGCAAAGCCTAGAAAAACCCCAAAGACCAAAACTGTTTGATTTATCAATTCTTATTGTAATGAGCGGGGGTGTGAAGACTAGAAAGTCATACAAAGCATGAAACACAACAAGAAGAGGAACAAATGGACAGCGCAGAACAACAACGTGACGATGCAGATAAAGTTAGGTACATGCTCAAGGAGATTCAGAGAGAACTGCAAATACTCCGCATGGAAAATAAGCAAGATCCAGGTCTAAACAAGGACTAAACCAGGACTAAACAAGGACCAAACCAGGACCAAACCAGGACTAATCTTGGACTAGAACTTGGAACCTAGGACCGCCCCTGAGAAAACTCTGAGCCCGTGGAACAGGGCATCTGCATGTTACGCTCGGGCGTCAGCTGCGGTTCGCCCAGTGGAGCGTGGAGTTCTGCGCCGGTCCTTTCGTTTGCGGTCACCTGACGGTCTACGTGGGAGCACCTCCGGCGTTTCACCGCTGCTGATATTGCGGTAATTTTAGCGAATTTGTATGAAGAAAAAACCACCACGTCAATCCAGGTTAAAAAAGCATCGTAACACGTATTTTTTACTGACATTTGTAAAAAAAAAAAAAAAAATCCTTGTAATGCCACATTACTGCGTTACAGCAAAAACCAATGCATTACAGTAATTCTTTACTTTTATAACGTGTTACTCCCAACTCTGTAAATGTTATATCATTTTTAAATCTTATTCTTTGGATTTTGGCAGCAAAACTCAGCGCAGAACAACAACGTGACGATGTGGATAACGTTAGGTACATGCTCAAGGAGATTCAGAGAGAACTGCAAATATTGCTCACGGAAAATAAGCAAGATCTTCAGAAAATGAGAGAAGAAATATTCATATCCATAACATTTTTGTAATAGATATGAATATTTATTATGGATTTTTGAATATTTGTTATGGATTTTTGTCAGTAGCAACTTTATTGTGATATAATCGTTAATCACAATTATTCTGGAAAAAAAAATAATCACGCCACATTTCAATATCGTCCCACAGCTGGTAGCAGGCCCGTTGACAGAAATTTGGGAGCCCGGGGCAAGAAGTCTAACATGGCCCCCCTCTAATATAAATTAATAGGATGAGGGGGCCCTAAAACTCCTTTGTCCCCCCTGTGAAGTTGTAATATTATCTAAAGTAATAAATGTATATGCTGAGGAAGATTCGAAAAGGAAAGTACCGAGGCTAATTCTTTAAAATTATTTGTGCCCATTCTCCCATCGATGCTCAAAAAGTTTACAGATCAAATTGTGAATAAAACTTAGTAATCTAAAACAAAAACAAAACAGCCTTCATTTCGAATTCTGCTTTATCTCAGACATCAATTCTACAGTTGATTTAGTTTCTGAGCACATGTTTTTAGTAAATTTGTGCTTTCAAAAGTAAACATATTATCAAAGTAAGGGCAGTCATAAGCCCTTTCCAAAGATCTTCTCCTGATCTTAACAGTATGCAAAGTGTATTTTGTTTATTTCTTATAATACAATCGTTACAGTGTTCGGTATGTGTGCTGTGGGGGTCATACAGGAGTGAAGAACTATGGTAATTTAGTAAAGCAGCGAGCAACACAAAGCTAAAAGATTAAAGATTAACTTCTCCAATTCACCAGCATCTCCAGTTAAAGGTTCTATATTACACAAAATAGACTCTCGTGATCTTTAAGCCATGTTATAATGTTGTTATCTCCTCAAAAACAGACCTGGAGTTGTGTTTTGTTTCATTCACATTCTCACACTCACACTCTCATTCTTGTGATGTCATGTAGTGGTAGTTTTCAAGTTAACAGCTCCTTTTACCTTTAGGCCCCGTCCACACTAGTACATATTCGAGTCGTTTTCATTGCGGATGCAGTGTTCGTCCACACTAATCCGATGGAAAACGGCTCCAGAGACGAAACGATCTGACGCCTCCAGCTCCTACGAATTAATTTGACTACAGATCTGATCCAGCACTGTGCGGATGCCTGAAAACGTTGATACGCTGACGTGGGTCTATGTGCCGCAAAGTAATTCACCACCAAAACATTAAGAGGCTAGAATATATGTCCATTCATATATACGGTCTGTGCTATGACCTGTAGATGTATAATCTCTGAAAAGTTTAACATGAACCATCTCCAACGTGAAAGAAACACAGAACAGACTCACCATCAGCAGAACACCCCTCTGTCACAGAAATAACACATATAATCCACTGAGTCGTGTCCTATAGTCCGACAGAAGCTGAACCGCATCAGCGCACAATATCGACGTGTTTTTTGAGCACTTAGTTTATGCAAATTAGCCATGTGGTTTTAAGTTACATTTCTGTAAAACGTTAAAAAAATATATGCTCAAAGCTGTGTGGATAGGGAAGAATTGCGGACACAGAAACGACGTGTCTGGATGCAAATCGTTTCCGATACGGTGACACTGTGATACGCGGATTCGTTTTAGTGTAAACGTAGTCTAAGCTCGGTAAAACGGGCAATTCCAGGAAATTATCCAAATGATTCTAGTGAAGCTGCGTGGAGTTCAAAAACACAGTGGCAAGAAATGCATTGAAAATCACAAAATATAAATAATCATCATAAATCAGAGGAGCACTTCCTGTATTACCACATGACATCACAAGGTGGAACAGGATGTTTTCAGTTTGAGAGAAGAACTCAATGTAAATATGCAGGATTTGTGTGTTAAACATGTGTGAATGAAACAAAACACAACTCCAGGTCTGTTTTTGAAGAAGATGCAACATTAGATAAACGCTCACTAAAACCTAATATAGAACCTTTAACTATTATTTTCCACATTATCAAGGCTGTAGCTGCTTGACCGTTTTAATCACAATACCCACTTCACTTTTAACACAAAGAACATTCTGCACTTTCTTCCACTGCACAGACCCTGCATCTGCATAAGTTGCCCGAGTGGGTGAGGGTTAGTGGTGAGGTGAGGATGAAGCTTGTGGACATCTGGAGTGATCATCAGATGGACAGATGCAGCTCAGAGCGGGAGAGGGAGGGAGGGGACATGTCAGCGCTCACTTCCTCTTTGCTTCTCCGTGAAAGTGAAAATCTTTACTATTTGTACTTGTGAAGAGCTTAACTTGTATAATTATCTGCACGTGTATGTTCAAATTGGAGTTTTAAGGTCCTATATTACACAAAACTTGATTCTTCTGAGCTTTAATTTATGTTATAATGTTACCGAATCAAAAACATACCAGGAGTTGTGTTTTGTTTCATTCACACATGTTTGAGTAATCCTTTATTATTAGTTTGTCTACATCTCCAAAGCTCAAAATGCTCAGTTCCACCTTGTGATGTCATGAAGCAGTAGTTTTCAACCTAACAGCTCCTTTTACCTTCAATTTATTTTACACTTGCAAAATTCTCTGATCTGGCCAAGATTTTAAAACTTTCATCAGGTGATTCATCTTGTTTTCAGATTTATTATCTACTTACTAGCTCTGAGATGGCTTAATTCGAGTCTAGAGGTAATTTATTGTAAGATAACTTGCCAAGTAAATCTTATCTTACTGCATGGACAGATAATTTCACGACCTTTAAGTCATTTTCTGATAGATTTACGTGTTTAAATCTTGAATTTTGGCCAAGCTTTTTTGCCTTTTACGTTTACCTTTGCAATTGCAGGGCTGAAATTATCAAAAAGACAATGGAGTATTTCTTGTATTACCACATGACATCACAAGGTGGAACAGAGTGTTTTCTGTTTGAGAGAAGAGCTCAACCTAAATATACAGGATTTGTGTGTTAAACATGTGTGAATGAAACAAAACAAAACCCCAGCTACAGTATGTTTGTGACAAGGAAACAACATCATAACAGTACAATATGGGCCCTTTAATGTGACAGGTTGTTCATGAGCAAGACACTTCCCTTGTGGAATTTTACTGGGACAAGGTTTGAGGCAGACTGGATGCAACAGGTAGCCTGATTCATCAGCCGGTTTCACTTCATGGAAACCGTCTGACGGTTTTCCACACTATAGGGCGTGCTCATAAGTCTCCAACCTCATCAAAAAACGACCGTGCGCCCCACAATCCAGAGCGCCCCGTACACGAATCCACTCGGGTGTCCCAGCACGACTTCAGTAAACTACAAAGCCGCAAACACACACGGAGCAGACAGCGACCGCACAGTGAAAAACACCCACAGACACACTCATCGCTCCACACCGACGAGGAACGGAACGGAGGAACGAACCGAAAAAGCGAGTGCAATGTGCCACTTCTAGACACAACTGAACAACTGAGTCACTGCGAACACGCCGACAATCCGTTGGTCCCAGACAGCCCCCTCCCTACACGCCACAACTGAACAAAGCCCAGAGTCACCGAGAACGCACCAAACAAAGTCCCACTGACCCATCTGTTACGCGCAGGCGCATTAATTCGGATTATTAGTTGTTTTTGTTTTCTTTTGTAGTAAGTTGTAATTAGTCCTTGTTGGTAGAGTTGTTGTTTATGGTTTATTTTTGTTTGACTGTGCGGAGCCTATAAATACGGCTGGTTGCCTGTGGCGCTCTCTCTCTCTGCTCCTCCGCTCCGTGCGCCTTGCTCCGCCCAGCCCCGCTCACCTTGCGCGCTCCAGTCTCCGTGCGCGCGCCCTGAGGGTGGCCTCGCCCCTGTCAGCCAGGTGCAGGGTGGGTGGGCTCAAATGTAGCCTGTGTTAGCCGTTAGCCTTTTGTTTTGACCTGGTGGGACCGGCTGTCCTGTTTTCGCATTTCTTTTGGGTTCAGGTTGGTTTGGGTTTTTTTCTTGTTTGAGTTACAGGTGCTGGCACCGGCTTCTACGGCCCTGTACGGGGTTGGCCCGGTGTCGCACCTTTTTGTTCTGTTTGGCCGGCTCGCCAGGTCCACCTTTCTGTTTATTACTTTTCATTATTTTTTTCTGGGCACGGGAGGGTTTTTAAATTTCTTTAAAAAGGTAAAGAATTAAAAAGTAAATCAATTAAGAACCAACGATAAATAAAAGAAATTAAAGAGCCATATCTTGACTCCTGTGTCCTTTTTAAATATGTTGAGACCCACCATCCAACTGTTGTGTTTCGTTTAAAGTCCGGTGTAGTTTATTTGTGAAAAAGTTCAAAATAGACCATTCTATAACAGTGTGCCTTATAATCCAGAGCGCCCTATAGTGCAGAAAATACGGTATTTCTTTTTATTTAACCAATTTCTGCTATTTGGTCGTGACGTACGTAATGCGGCAAATCCCGTAGGAAGAAGGGCAATAACGTCTTTCCCCTTGATGAAATTCACCAAACATTCTCTTTGTTCCGGCTTTAAATCCTCGATCTCGGGAATCGTTGCCAACACAGAATGTTTGTCTTCGTCTACATCCATCTCGACCGTTTTGTTTACTGTTGTGCTGTACCACAAAAGGGACCAGACAGGAGCTTGAGTTTGACTTCATGGCTTCACAGCTCAAGGACTTCTGGGGTTTTTGCGAACCGTCTAGTGTATTCCGATTCCCGACTTTGTCACTGGAGAGAAATTAGGTGGTACCAGCCTGGCTATGCAACAGGAACACCAGCAATAAAACACAAATCAAGCTAAAATAAACAAATACATAAAATCAAAGTTGCGCTGTGTAACTTTGCTGGTGGAGAGTTGATCAAATGCTTTTCTTCATGGAGATGTTTTTGCTTTGTCTGGAATGTTTCGCAGTATGGCATTAAACCTTTCTATTTTCATGGAGACCAAACCAGACTAAGCTACAGGTCAGATCTGTGGAGAGGCGACCCCACTCACAGTCAGAATGTTGTTTTTCTAAGTATTTTTGAGCTATAAAACCACCTGTAACTTAATAAATGTAAAGTAGAAGAGCTGTTTAATGTCATACTGTGGAACATTCCAGGCAGAGCAACGACACATCCATAGAAACAATAAAAAGTTACACGGTGGATCTTTAATTGCAGATCAAAGCCATACTGTATGCACTCTCAAATTAGTTTTCTTCTTTGTTCAGAGGCGAGTTTCGATTGTTCCAAATTTGCAAACCCGAACCCAACTTTGCTCCTTTCTCATTACCGAAGTTGCCTGTACACTTTTAACCATGGGAGCAACTACACCTACCTCCTCCACTTCTGAAACTGGACATCCACTTTTAAAGCCGAGAACAGATCCATACTTTTCCGGGCCCATAATGAGGAGGATACTGACACCGGGTGCAATATTAAAAGCTTTTGTTTGGCTGTATGTTGTGTACAAGACGAGGCACACTCAAAACAACACGGAGGTAGACGCTGGGGCTAACCTAAAATGAACTAGCTTTCCCTGGCGGCGAATCTCTGCACTCATCTGCTGCTGCTAATTAATACCACTGTGCACCAGCATTCACGAGGCAGCAGAAGAAAAAGAAGCAGTTTCTCAAGAGTTTGGACTGAGTTTCTGTTATTGCTCCAAAAACAGCGATGCGTCTGATTGGCTGTATTTCGGGGAGACATTGGATATCGTGGTGCCGTGGTGGAGGTGTAGCAGGAGTTTTCAGATGAAGCACGGCGGAAATGGAAAAACTGATATCGTAATGTAAAGGATCTATATACACGAAAAGGTGCACGGTGTAACTTTTCTGGCGGAGAGTCCGTCAAATGCTTTTCTCCAAGTTGATTTTTTTGCTTTGTCTGGAATGTTTCACAGTACGGCATTAAACCTTTCTATCTTCATGGAGCTCAAACCAGGCCAAGTTAGAGGTCAGATCTGTGGAGAGGCGACCCTACTCACAGTCAGAATGTCAAAATCAAGTGTGAAATTTTAGCATAACTAAACTAAATACATACCGTATTTTCCAGACTATTCAGCGCACCTGAATATAAACCACATCAACAAAATTTTTAAGTTGTACATATATAGGCCGCATCTGTACGTAAGCCGCAGGTGTTCACATCTTCAAGAACTTTTTCAAGTTTGGGTCGTCTGCTTTTATTGTCATGCTGCCGTCGCCAACGTCTCACCGTCGACTCATTGATGTCGAACTCACGTGCAGCAGCTCTGTTTCCTTCTTCTACAGCCACATCAATCGCCTTTAACTTAAAAGCTGCATCATCTGCATTTCTTCGTGTGTTTTCCATGAGGAGGGTGTGTGTATGAAGAGCAGAATAACTGTTCAAAACACAATCAAACGAGCATCTTCCTCGGAGCATCACCCTCGCCTTTCCCCACGCATGTCTCCTGCAGAAAGAGCCTCTGTCCTGTCTGTATCATGTCAGTGTCTTGGAGGATTTCAGCAGATTTCAGACTCTCTCTGGGGCGGGGTTAGTTCTATCAATCAGGTATGAGTGGATGTCCGGCTACTGAAGTTTGAGACGTTTCTTCTCGTCACTTACACAAATGGGTAAGATGTGTCCCCTCACTAATGTTTATTTAGCATCAGAACTGATTTTATCACACGGCGATAAACTGTTTAAGAGCACTGACAGTATCTCTAGTTAGTGTAGCTACTTCATGTTAACCCTAGATCCAAGTGTTACTGCACAGACAGCGGCGTTTTCTGCACTCAGGCTGCATGTATCCGCCATAAGAATGGACAATGTGCCACACAAAGAATCCCTCCATATATTCGAAACAGGGTTCAAAGTGTGAGAAAAAAGTAGCGGCTTATAGTCTGGAATTTACAGTAACTAAATTCCACTGTTACGATATTAAATGCACTTTTTATTTTGCTAGTAACCAGTTAGTAGCTTTATTAAAGGCAGATAATCTAACTTTTTGGTGGAGGGTCCATCAAAAGTTATTGCTTTATCTGGAATGTTTCACAGTGGGGCATTAAACCTTTCTATCTTCTATCCAAACCGGACCAAGTTACAGGTCAGATCTATGGAGAGCCAAACCCGCTCACAATCAGAATACCTGTTTTTCTCGGTATTTTTGAGCTATAAAATCACTTTCGCTTTGATAAATATAAGGTAGAGCTGTTTAATGTCATACTGTGGAACATTCCAGACAGAGCAATGACATATCCATAGAAACAAGCAGGTGTCGGACCGTCCACCAGAAAACTTACACAACGCACCTTTCACGTTATCACTATTCCAGGCTGCGAGAACTGAATTCACTTAGACAATTATAGAAAATTCTGAAACATAAAACTTAATTTTGTCTATAAACAAGCAGGTGACGGACGACCAACCAAAAAGTTACATAGTGCACAAGTCACGTTATAATACTGTTTCCTCATCACAAAGTTGTGTTTTGTTTCATTCACACATGTTTAAGTAATCCTTTATTATTAGTCTGTCTACATCTCCAAAGCTCAAAATGCTCTGACATGAAGCGGTAGTTTTCAACAGCTTTTACCTTTAGTTCAGTAGAGATTGGAAATTCCCTGACTGTAATGATCCAAATGATTCTAGTCAAGGTGTGTGGTGTTTAAAAACAGGGTGGAGCACTCCCTGTATTACGACATGACATCACAAGGAGGAACAGTGCGTTTTCTGTCTGAGAGAAGAACTTATTTACCTTATTTGACACCAGTCTCTTGCTACTATTGCTACTTACTTTGAATTTATTATTACCATTTATACTTTTTCTCTTTGTTGTTATTTTATATTGTGATGTGTGAGCTTCTGTGTCCAAATAATTTCCCTTGTGGATCAATAAAGTTTGTCTAAGTCTAAAAAACATTAAAGCGAGATACTAATTGTGGTAAAAACGAACTTAAGTATCAAAACAAGCATCAGTACTGAAAAATATCATAAAAAAATCTGCCACTGTAATTCATAACGGATGAATAAAGCTATTTTGAATTGATTTGACAATGAAATTCTATTGTTAAAAAAAAATAAAAAATCCATCAAAATCAAGTGTGAAATTTTACCAAGTCATAATACCAGTAAATTCCAGTGTTATGATAAGAAATTATTTTTATTTTCATTTTATTCTTTTTATTTTGTAAACAGCCAGTTAGTAGCTTTATTTATTCTCCGTGGAGATGTTATTGCTTTTGTCTGGAATGTTTCACAGTATGGCATTAAAGCTTTCTGTTTTCATGGAGACCAAACCAGAAGTTACAGGTCAGATCTGTGGAGAGTTGACCCCACTCAGTCAAAATTCCTGTTTTTCTCGGTATTTTTGAGCCATAAAACCACCTATAATTGAATAAATATAAGGTTTTTAATGTCATACTGTGGAACATTCCAGGCAGAGCAATGACATCTCCATAGCAACAAGCAGGTGACGGACCCTCCACCAGAAAAGTTAACTTAACGCACCTGTAAATTATTAAATTATGAATTGATTTATATATTTTTTCACCTTTGGAGTCACATATTTTCCATCGCCGTGGTGAAAAACACAATCCTTCGTTGTTCAGTGTAATTTATTGCTTCTAGTTAATCTTCACTCAATCCTTTTTAAACCGTCAAGTTACGTGCAGATTAAGGTTGCACGATATGAGAAAAATACGTCATAACAAAGCTATGTTTTGTATTGTTATGGCAGTATTATTATGATATTTTAACCTATATTTTGGCACAATAAAATGTAAAACAAGTCTAATGCAGGATTTAAAGGGCCCATATTACACTATTTTCTGATCTATTTTATAATGTTGTATAGTCAACAAAAACATTCACATATGTCTATACTCTTCACTGGAATCATTTGGATAATTTCAGCCAATTTCTACAGAATTAAAGCTAAAAGGAGCTGTTAACTTGAAAACTACCACTTCATGACATCACAAGGTGGAACTGAGCATTCTGAGCTTTGGGGATGTAAACAAAGTAATAAACCAGGATTACTCAAACATGTGTGAATGAAACAAAACAATAAACAACATTACATATAACATGGCTTAAAACAGGCATGTCCAAACTATGGCCCGTGGGCCAAATGCAGCCCTCAGACAAATTTTTCTTGGCCCTTAGGCTTCAAGGTGACTTGGAACAAATTACCTTGCACCAATTAAAAATTAAATTTTTACTGCAAGTTTTTTGAAAATCTACCTAGATAAAGTTAATATTTAATATTAATGTGTGGTTTTAAGGATCTGAGCATGAATAAAGACTGAGGGCTCATTCTAACATGTTAAACATGCACATATTTCAATTATTCACTGTATTGAGCACCAGTCTACGGCCCTCGATCAGCCCTCTGCTTCTTCTGTGTTTAGATATGTGGCACTTGATGGGAAAAGTTTCGACACCCTTGGCTTACAGAGTCATTTTTGCTTAATATAGACCTTAAATAAGGAAAATTGTGAATACAAAAATGTAAAAAGAGGAACCTTTTTGCTGTAATATTTATTTCCTTGAGCTATGAATATTTTTGCAATATATTGTGCTGCATTAATGCAAATGTATCAGTTGATTTTTTGTTTTTAGACCAAAAAATTATGATGGTTGGGAAACCCTGATGTATTACGTTAAAAATACATAAAAGTAAGTTTTTAGGTGTGTCAGAAACCCTCTTTTATTCATAGAGTTTATTGTTGTTGGTTTGTCTGGAATGTTCTATACTCTATTGACTCTTACGCCACAAACCAGGAACCAGGAAGACGTCCGGTGTAGTTCCCGACACTGGGCTCGCCAACCAATGAGATAAAACCCACTGAAAGCGTTAAAATGAAGACTGCATACATATGTGAAATTTGGAATCATCTTGGATTTGGTGCCTCGTCTCTTCTAATCGCATGTACCCAGTGCGCTCGGAGTTGTGTGTCAGTGGGAAAATAAAAACTGAGGTATGGTTGTAAATGTGAACATAGCAGAACACTACAATGACATGGAGCTGAAGAAAACTGGGACATTTTCTCATTTTTCCTAGATTTTCAGACTTACTACAGCAAACAGAGCCTGCTGGAAGTTGTCATCGCATGTTTCCAAACATCTTCCTGGTTTGTGACGTAAGCGTGAACAGATCCTTTTATGGGTGCATACTCTGTACTTTTACATTTCACTGCAAAGTAGTTTTATCATAATTTTCAGCACTTTTTGGAGTCTTTTTAAATGCACAACACACAAACCCTCAAACAGAAAACACTCAGTTCCACCTTGTGATGTCACGTGATAATATAGGAGGTGCTCCACTGTGTTTTTAAACTCCACACACCTTCACTAGAATAATTTGGATAATTTCAGAGCTGGAATTGCCAATCTCTATCAAATGTTCCACCAAATGTCAGACTGGATACTGGTATTATTATTGGTTAGATTTCACTGCAAATTCCGTCATGACATTTACTATATCATGTGTACATTTTTCTTGAAAAACTGGTGAGATTTTTGCCATTTTTATGTAAGAAAAGTCTGATTTAAGCTGTAGAGAGTAGAGTAAATAAAGTCTATTGTTCATTCTGGCATTCATTTGTTGCAGCTCAGGACTTTTAAAGCTATTGTATACTTAAAACAGGTTTACTGAGATTATCCTGCTTTATTGTTATTGTATCAGTGGTATAAAGCAGGTTTAATATTATTGTTTATCTTAACTACATTTTTTTGCGAGGGGTTAGGGTTATTGTGATGTGTTTTTCAATATAACCTCAACTTTACAGCTCCATTTTATCCTTAACACTTAAACACCAAAGCACAGGGCTTATACAACAGTGCATCCAGGTATAACGTCTGGTTTATTTCTATTGCAGCGTCATGTATTCAAATGCCCCCCCCTCCCCGCGCGTCCCTCTCGAGTTTGCAGCAATAGCAGAATAATAATAAGGAGGCCGAGGTCACATGGTGCAGACTGGCGTTACGTAACCCGGGTCTGAAAATCTGGGTCACCGCGTTGAGGCAAATCGAACGGGCATTTCCTCTCGACTGGATTAAACAGACTTGAGATGTGAAGAGGCATCGTCACGGCAACATCAGGGCCAGTGTATCGAGGACACATGCAGACCATACAGAGTTAAATAAATAAAAGGTCCTATGTTACACAAACTGTACTTTTGTGAGCTTTAGGCAAGGCAAGTCAAGTTTATTTGTATAGCACAATTCGTACACAAAGTAATTCAAAGTGCTTTACAGAATAAGAATACATTAAAATCATAATAAAAACAAATCAAAACATAAATAATCATGAAGATTAAAATTTTAAAAAAGAGAGACATAAATTGGAGAGAAGAGTGCGGAATGAAAACCTTTCAGTTATATGCACAGTTAAACAGAAATGTTTTGAGTCTGGATTTAAACAGCGTCACAGAAGAGTCTGTCTCACATGTTCAGACTGTTCCAGGTTTTAGCTGCATGAACCTGAAACTCTGACTCCCCTTGTTTAGTCGTGACTCTGGGCTCCAGCAGGAGTGACTTTAAACGATGTTATAATAATGTTACTTTATCAAAAACAGACCTGGAGTTGTGTTTTGTTTCATTCACACGTTTGAGTAACTCTTTAATACTAAATCTGTGTACGTGTGCAAAGCTCAAAATGCTCTGTTCCAAATTGTGATGTCATGAAGCGGTAGTTTTATTCCCTATCCACACTAGTACGTATTCGAGTTGTTTTCGTTGCAGTTGCAGTGTTCGTCCACACTAATCCGATGGAAAACGGCTCCAGAGACGGAACGATCTGGTGCCGCCAGCTCCTACGAATTCATCGGAGTAAGAATCTGATCCGGAGGTGTGTGGACGCCTGAAAACACTGATACGCTGATGTAGGGATGTAATTCACCGTCAAAATATTAGAGGCTAGAATATATGTCCATTTGTATATACACCGTCTATGTGTATGACCTGCAGATGTATAATCTCTGAAAAGTTTAACATGAACCATCTCCAACGCGACAGAAGCACAGAACAGACTCACCATCAGCAGAACACCCCTCTGTCACAGAAAGAACACTCATATTCCACTGAGTCGTGTCCTTTAGTCCAACAAAAGCTGAACCGCATCAGCGCACAACAGAGCTGTTTTTTGAGCATTTAGTTTATGCAAATTAGCCATGCGGTTTTAAGTTTCATTTCTGTAAAACGTAAAAAAAATATGCTCAAAGCTGTGTGGATAGGGAAGGATTGTGGACACAGAAACGACATGTCTGGATGCAGATCATTTCCGATACGGTGATTTTTTTTCAGTGTAAACGTAGCTTTAAAGTTAACAGAGCTACTTTTACCTTTTGTTTAGTAAAAATTGGAAAATCCAGGGCTGAAAGTATCCAAATGATTCTAGTGAAGGAGTCTATTTAATTTATTTTCCAATAATAATAATATTAATACTGATAATACATTTTATTTATTAGGCAGCTTCTGGACGCTCAAGGTCGAATCAACAACAATAAACAAATGCAAACATAAACAAAGTTAATAAATACTATGAAAAAGCATACAGTTAAAGTGGGACAGTGCATCTATGGTCTGGTTTTGTGGTGGAGTGAATAGGCCAGTCTGAACAGGTGTGTTCAAACTATGGAAGAGAGAAGTGGATTTTTTTTTTTCACACTCCTTTTTATATATATATTTTTAGCATATATGTAAAATGTACTTTAAGTGTACTACATACATGTATATTTCTTGTGTTCATTAATCAGCTTGACATAAATAAATACACGAAAATTATACATGAAATGAAGTATATGGAGTTTAAAAACACAGTGAAGAACTTCCTGTATCACCCCATGACATCACAAGGTGGAACAGAGTGATTTCTGTTTGAGAGAAGAACTAAATATGCAGGATTTGTGCGTTAAACACGAGTGAATGAAAAAACGCACAACTCCAGGTCTGTTTGTGATGAGGAAACGACATTATAATAACAAAGATCAGAAAATAGTCTAATATTTTAAAGACGCATTGTGTAACTTTTCTGCTTTTCTCCATGTTGATGTTATTGCTTTGTCTGGAATGTTTCACAGTATGGCATTAAACCTTTACATCTTCCAAACCAGGCCAAGTTACAGGTCAGATCTGTGGAGTGGCGACCCCGCTCACAGTCAGAATATCTGTGTTTCTAGGTACTTTTTTGATCTATAAAACCACCTGTAATTTAATAAATGTAAAGTTGAGCCGGTTATTGTCATACTGCAGGAACATTCCAGACAGAGCAATAACGTATCCATAGAAACAAGCAGGTGACTGACTTCCAACCAAAAAGTTACACAGTGCACCTTTAATAAAAGCTCTGTAAGGACTTGAATTGAACTTGGTAATTTAAAACAGAAACATTAATCAGTCTTCATTTCAAATTCTGCTTTATCTCAGACATCAAGTTCTACAGTTGATTTAGTTTCTGAGCACATGTTTTGAGTCAATTTGAGCCTCCAAAAGCAGAGCGTGCACACATATTATCAAAGTAAGAGGAGTTATAAGCACTTTCCAAAGACATCTGCCTGATCTTAACAGCATACATATGTAAATGTGTTTATTTTTATCATACAATCATGATAGGGTTCGGTTTGTGCGCGGTGGAGATCAGACAGGAGCGGAAAACAATGCTAATTTAGTGAGGCTGCCAGAAAAACCACACTAACTTTTAAACGAGCGACTAGGACTGTCACGATAATTACTTTAATATATAGACTTATCGTGCATATATGAAAGCCGAAACAGTACATTTTGGGGCTCGGTGTTTATCGTGTGTACAATTTCTTTGCATTTTGTGTTTTTTTGCTGCACTGTGATCAGATTTGAGCTGGTGAGAGTTGAATAAATAACTTCAGTGACTCATTATGGGACGGGACGAGATACAATTTTCACAAAACGAGACAAGACACGAGATTGGAACTACAAGAACGAGACAAAACGAGATTTTGACATTCTTCGTAATAAATAAATTGTACGATCTAGTTCCCAATTTTGGCCTCACCAGTTTTGATTTACTTTATTTATTATTTCCGTCACTGAGCAGTGCTTTTGGGACTACAGATTCTCAAAAAATGTAAATCACCAGTACTTAACTCCATTTTTTAATCCAATCCAAACACAAAAACAAGGGGGAAAAAATCTCAGGAATCTCATTTTCAGCATGTGTGCACAATCTTGTGGTAATTTTGTCTTGAGAGATCTTGTGTACTTATAGTTATTCTGCTATTTATCTATTTCTCCTTGTTTTGTAACTATAATATAGACTTCAATAAGGTTTTTGGAGAGATAATCAATTAGTTTCAGTATTATTGTCTATATTTTAGTCACTATATATCGTACTTCAAAATGTGTTATTGTGACAGGCCTATGAGCACCATCTTTTGCTGTGATTATAGATTATATAAATAAATTCGTTCAGTACGGATGGTACACAATCTCGTGCCACAAGATCTCGTGAGACAAAATTGCCACAAGATCATGCGCACAAGAAAAAAATTATCTTGTGAGAGTTTTTATTTTCAAAGTGTTTACGTTTGGATTGGACAAAAGAAGGGTTACGTGTTGGTGAGTTAGATCTTTTTAACAGTTCCAAAACACAGTACCTAAATGGAAACAAAAATATGAAATGAAATAAATAACAAAATAGTGATGCCACAATGGGAAACAGAAAAGTGAAATGTATATATTAGGAATTATGTTAAAAAATTATGTTAAAATCTCATCTTGTCTCATCTATTCTTGTTGAAAGTTTGTCTCGTCTCATTCCTTGCACCCAATGTAGTGAATTCACTGTAAATTCATTAGTTAGGAATGCACCAATACAATACTGGTATAGATATTTCCTTGCCAATTTTGAAAAACGTGATGGATTGGATAGCAGCCTCCATTTTAGTCTATAAACTGGTGTAATTTACTGGTTAATTTTGGCCCAAAACGTCTCATAATATTAAACTTCTACTGTATTTTTATAAAGTTGCTTTGTAGTTACTTTAAATGGGAAATAACAGTTAAAAAACACACTGGAATACTATTTTTACAATAAACTGTTTGAGTTTAAAGAAAATAAATGCTGTTTTCAGTCTCTGTCCTGGTATGGGTTGATATCGGGCATTGGCCAATACTCGCTCGACATCAGTATCGGAACAGAAGCTGCATCGGCGCATCCCTACGGTGATTAAATTCATTATAATGGCAACACTCTGGTGCACTTGTTCAGACTCTTGCCTCACAGCCAGAGGGTCCTGGGTTCGATACCTGAACTGGAAAAGGTTTGGGATCAGCCCCTCATTTGATCAATGCACCGATATGTATAATGCTGTTTTGGAATACATGTTGGTCTGAGCTAAGGCTGTAAATAACTATTATTTTTGTAGTGGATTATTCAAATGATTATTAGGAATTAGGGGTGTAACGATATCCAAGTCTCACGATACGATATTGTGATGGTATGAACCTCACGGTACGATATTTATTGCGATATCGTGGGGAAAGCTCACGATTAGGGATGTAACAATATTCAAATGTCTCTGTACGATATTTTCACAATTTACATCTCACAGTGCGATATTTATTGCGATATTATGCGACTTTTTCCTCTTAAAATGCCTTGACAAGACTTATTCCAAAGAACTAAGACTTAAAAGTGCTTAAAACTGTTATTTCTTCTTGTAGTCTACACTGAAATGGAGCAAAGGATCATGGTCTATGTAGTTCCTCTGTCTTTTTTTTTTTTAGCTATTGCTGCATCATAACTCTTAATTTAAGCAAAGAGCCTTGTTGGTCGATATATTGTGATGGTCCACGATAAATTGGGAATGGGAATTAGAAACTGTTACAATTCCAGTATTGGATATCGGCACAGATCTGAAAAATTTAGATGAATTGGATATCAGTTCAGATTTAAAATATCGGTTCAATCGATATCCCATTCTGGTTTATAAACTGGTGTAATAAGAAGATTTACTGGACATAATATGTTTCAGAGTTGTTGTGTAGTTACTTTAAATGATAAATAACATTTACAAAACACATTTGGAACATGTTTTACCATACACCATTTGTGTTTAAAGAAAATAAATTATATTCTCAGGCCCTACTCTGGTATTTGCTGATATCAGGCATCGGCAAATACTTAAAGTCAAAGTATCAACATCGGAATAGGAAAAGCTGGATTGTTGCAAACATTTGTAAACATATTTTTAACTAAATAAAGGCTGAAATGTGGTAATTAAAGAGCTTCTAACGAGGGAACATTTGAGTTTAGTGTTATTATTCTATTACAGATGAATATTTGAAACTGTTTATTCTTTTTTGACACTTTAATTTATTAACTCCACTGTCTTTTTGTTATAAAAGGTCTTTTCATATGTATTTTAGAGTCTGTTTATTCTAGATTATGTTTTATTTCATTATTTTTGAACCATTGCAGTCTTGGTCTTAGCTCCAACTGCAAAGGAAGATCTAGACAACTTATAGGAGTGAGTTTTTGTTATTTATTATAGATATTCTGTACAATATATCTTATCAAATTCACATCTTACTTCACGCAGCCTACACCTAATCTATAATTTTCACATTTCTAGTTAAAGAAAAAAAAAAAAGAAAGATGACTAAACCCACACGTTCTTGGACAGTATTGAGAAACTAACACGGGTAAATCCGAGCGAGGAAGAACCGCTGCAGACTCAAAGCCCGTATCCCACCGGTGTTAAGACTACAGGTTAAAGGTCAAAGGTTCTCCAAGATGGTATTAACCCAAAGCACAGGGGGGAGTATTGAGTTTTACAGCACCGAGCCTGTCCTTCAGCATAAGCACTCGCGAAAACAGATTTAGAAACAGGAAAAGAAACATGCATTGAAAGAGGGTGCGCTGTGGCAAAGTTTGGAGGAGAGGGAGCAGAGGTAGCAGGAGCTCTATATAGTCTTTGTGGGCCAGGTGTGTTAGAAGTTTAGTCTCCCGGGGCCTTTATTATGAACTGACGAAGCCGGAGTGACAGGAGCTGGTTCAGGATGGTGCCCCGAAATACAAGTAGCAGGCTTCAAAAAGTCTCATACATATGCATTTTATTTGAAGGACCCTCCTCCATCCCTCCGTCTCTCTCCGTCGCTTCATCGCTCCTCCGCCTATGAGCGCGAGCGAGGATGAGATGTGCTGAGTTTGGAGTGTGTACCTGCAAATAATGGGCCGTGTGCAGGTACTGGAAAGAAAGAAAATGTAAAGTAAAAGGTATGCATCGTCGGTGTATGGCAACGACTGCAAAGAGAAGAAGAAGTGGACTAAAGAAGAAGAAGAAGAAGCACTCAGTTGTGTTAATTACTTGATAATTGTGTAAAAGTAGAGATACTGGAGCAGAAAAATACTCAAGTAGAAGCAAAAGTATCACAAGAAAAGTAGTAGGAGTAAAAGTGTTTAAAAACGTACTTCAAGAGTAAAAAGTAGAAGTATTTCACAGAGATTTTTAGAACAATTAAAGGATGAAATGTAGTGATTTTGAAAAAAAAAAAAATGTAAGTGATTCAGTTGATTTCTTAATTTTTCGAGCTGCTTTTTTCTGTACTTTGTTTGCTCAAAAGTAAAAAGTAGAAGTATTTCACAGAGATTTTAGAACAATTAAAGGATGAAGTGTAGTGATTTTGAACAATTTTAAGTGATTCAATTTATTTCTTAATTTTTCTAGCTAATTTTTGGGGTATTTTGTTTGCTCAAGAGTAAAAAAGTATAAGTATTTTGCAGACATTTTAGAACAATTAAAAGAATGAAATGAGTTAATTTAGAAAAAATTGTAAGTGATTGATTTTGAGTGACTTGATTTCTTGTTTTTCTAGCTGTTTTTTGTGTATTTGGTTTGCTTAAGCGTAAAAAGAAGTATTCTGCAGATAATTTTAGAATAATTAAAAGATGAAATGTAGTGATTTTGGAAAAAAATGTGAGTGATTCAATTGATTACTTACTTTTTTGAGCTGTTTTGTGTATTTGGTTTGCTTAAGAGTAAAAAGTAGAAGTATTTCGCAGATAATTTTAGAATAATTAAAAGATGAAATGTAGTGGTTTTGTAAAATTTTAAGTGATTTTATTGATTTAAACTTTCTAGCTGCTTTTTGTGCATTTGGTTTGCTCAAGAGTGAAAAGTAGAAGTATTTCGCAGAGATTTTAGAACAATGAAAGGATGAAATGTAGTAATTTAGAAAAAATGTGACTCAGTTGATTCCTTGTTTTTTGAGCTGTTTTTTGTGTATTTGGTTTGTTTAAGAGTAAAAAGTAGAAGTATTCTGCTGAGATTTTAGAACAATTAAAAGCTTTTGAAAAAAAAATGTAAGTCATTCAATTGATTTCTTAATTTTTCTAGCTGTTTTTTGTGTATTTGGTGTGCTCAAGAGTAAAAAGTAGCATTTCACAATTAAATATTCTCAAATAAGCAACAAATGTATGAAATATTCTCAGAAATAAATTCTTTGTAAACAGTAAACAAAACTTTTCAAAAAGTAAAGCGCCGCACTAACAGTTCCAGGATGCAGTTTTACTCTGTCTTTATATTTTTGGCCAGAAAAAACAACTTGTCCACATTGTCTGGTGTAAGTGCAGATCTGCTGGCAGGGGGGTTGGCGAGGGCGGCGATTCCCTGCCAGCTAAAGGCGAAAGTGAGGACTGCGGCGCGACAACCGTAGTTTTGCGAGGATTCACGTGGTTCAGAGGGATGTAGTCAAGGCGGGGAGCAAAACATGCATCACGAATTTCAGATCTATGTGACTGCAAACCTCCGTTCAAACTGTTTCCCTTCCCAATGGAAAATCATCCCGAGTTTGCAGCAAACATTTTGTATGTGCAGCGCCAACAAAGCGGGATCCCGTTTGTTAAGCGAGACAAACAGGCCGAGCTGCACTTTCTTGTTCTTGTGGTTTTACAGCAACATTAAGTCTTGGTCTCTTTGCAGTGGAAGGTGTTTCTTGGTGAACAGCTGGTGCCTTTCGCTTTGGCGTTGACTTTTTAAATTCGTAACCACGGTTGAGCGAGGGAATGGGATTCTGCTTTCATGGTGCTCCACATACAAAATGTTCGCCGCAAACTGATATGATGATGATATTCCGTTGGGAAGGGAAACAGTTTGAACAGAGGTTTGCAGTCACACAGATCTGATTCCCTTTTGCATTTATGAAGTTCGTAAACAAATTTCTCGAGCCGTTTTCCGCTGTTAGGATCCAACAACCACACAATTAACAATGTCTGAATCCCATAACTAAAATATGACAATATCAGAACCAGAAACAAAAGTGATATGGTTCAAAAGACTAGAAAAGATCGGTTTTGTCAATAGACGCATCTCACTGGGAAAACAAACATGGCGGTTTGATGCTCACTTTTTCAGAAAATCCTTCCCAGTATGCATTGCGCAATGACCAGAAGTCTGAAATTCATGATGCATCTATTGTTGTCAAGGCAGTCACCCTAACTATAAAGCACTATGGAAAATGTAAACACACACAAATTGCGCAAATTCACTCGTACACTGATCTGCACCGAACCAAACGCCTCATATCGAAACGGTTCAGGACAAATACATGTACCGTTCCACCCCTACCATTTATAAATACAGTCTATGGTATAGCAATGTATAAAGTATGAACATAGTGATACTTAGAAACAGGGCGGAGCGGTTAATCAAATTCTAATTAAAAAAGAGATGAGTCATTTCTAATTGTGGGTGATATGCCTGAGCCAATAAACGAATATGCTCTGGAGCTCACTTCAGACTCTGGGAGGAAGAAAATATCCTTTTTTTTTTTTTTAAATGGCAATGATTAAAAGAATGAATGACTCACGCTCAGGAAAAGCAAGGACAAAATAAAATATAATCAAAGAATCTTGATTGGCCAATAGCAGGAAAAAAATGAGAGAAGTTAGTGTGTAATGTTGCCCAGCACAAACTAGCAAACAATTTAAAAGCACTGGGCCAGCAAAGTGGATCTCTTGTTTCATTGTAAATCGACTTTGAATAGTTAAAATAACTGCAAATATAATTACGTCTTTAAAGAGTCCATATTACGCTATTTTCTGATCTATGTTATAATGTTTCATCGTCACAAACCTATCTGGAGTTGTGTTTTGTTTCATTCACAGAGAAGAACAGGCTGAGTTCTTCTCTCAAGCAGAAAACACTCTAGAGCACAGGTGTCAAACATAAGGCCCGGGGGCCAGATCCGGCCCTCCAAGACCTTTAATCTGGCCCTCAGCTGATTTTCTACTAAAATATTGTAATTATATTTTCTATTAAAATATTGTAATTTTCTGTGGTGTTTATCACAGCAGCGTCTCCAGCGTCTCTGTACGTGGCCCCTCCCACCAGAGCAGCACAAATGAAGACTTGTCTCTTTCCAAACGCTCTTAAAGGACGATCGTTTTGACTGTTGACCGTGACACCCTCATCAGAAAAATGTCCAACATGAAAAAAGTGGAGCAGAGTTCAGGATTTTCCAAGAAAAATTGACTTATTCCTGTTTACATACAAGTTCATGTTAAAACATTGTGTTGAAATGTTTTTTTTCTTAAAGTTTCAGGTTGTTCATAAATGGTCACATTTTTCTATAGCGCTTTTCCACCTTCGAGGCACTCAAAGCGCTTTACAACAAGGAACCACTCACCCATTCACACGCACATTCACACACCAGTGTACGCAGACACTGTGGGCAAGGTGGGTTAAGTGTCTTGCCCAAGGACACAATGACAGCATTCATCTGTGGGAGCTGGAATCACACCAGCCAACCTGTGGGTCAGTGGATCTGACAGCTCAACCTGTGATGTTTATGTTGAGAGCTGGATTCTAACCGCCAACCTTCAGATCAGTGGGCGAATGCTCTACCAACTGAGCTACTGCTGCCCTTGTTCATAATATTATAATATTTTGTAAAAGAAAGAGTTCATCAATTAAAAAAGATTTCTGTAATAGATTTGTGTTTCTCTGCACAAATATTTAAACTTATTGTTATTTTTGGGGTTTATATGACATGAGTTTTCTGATCCGGCCCCTTTGAGATCAAAGTAGGTTGGATACGGCCCCTGGACCAAAATGAGTTTGACACCCCTGGTCTAGAGCATTGTTTCCCAAGGTGGGTTTTTGGGTCTTCTGGTCAGGACCTAGCCAAGTTGATGCCACCTACTGCCTCCGTTCAATTTCATTTCTCTCCACGACTAGGTTAGGAATCTGAATAAACTAGATGGTTCGCAAAAACCCTGGAAGTGCAAGTCCGGGCACCAGTCAATCAGTGAAGAGTCATACATTCTGTGTTGGCAACGATTCCCGAGATCGAGGATTTAAAGTCGGAACAAAGAGAATGTTTGGTGAATTTTATCAAGGGGAAAGACGTTATTGCCCTTCTTCCTACGGGATTTGGGAAAAGCTTAATATACCAGTTAGTCTCGTAAGCAGCGCATTACAGACATCATGACCAAATAGCAGCGATTGGCTAAATAAAAAAAAGTACCTGCCTACGGTCGAGCAAACGAATTCTAACGCTTCAAGGTCAGACGGTTTCCACAAAGTTAAACTGGCGACTTATGGATCCATTTATTGCTGGTTCAATTATTGTTTTTCATTGTTTAAAACTTAAGTAACCCTAATTGTTCAGAGACACAAAATCACTCAGTCAACAATAAAATATCCTCATTAATGTTCAACAATGATCAAATCCACCTTTATTTTGTGATTTACGAATAATGTTACGAAGGTTTGTGACTTTTAAAATATGGGTCCTCAGAAAAAACGTTTGAGAAACACTGATCTAGAGCACCTCCTGTATCACAACATGACATCACAAGGTGGAACAATGTGTTTTCAAACTCCATACACCTTCACTTGAATCATTTGGATGATTATAACCCTGGAATTTCCGATCTCTACTGCCCAAAATGTAAAAGGTCAGACAGACTAATAATAAAGAGTTACTCCAACGTGTGAATGAAAAAAAACAACAACTCCAGGTTTATTTTTGAGGCGGCAACAACATTATAACAAGGCTAAAATCTCACAGGAGTCCATTTTGTGTAATATAGGACCTTTAAACATATTTTCACATAAAGCTGAGCCTATATTTCATGACATAAACTATTTGTAAATCTATTCTAAATCACAGTATGTGTCAGAAGAATTACTATAAGTACAGAAGTAAATGCGATACTGTAGAGAGGCTGGTTTTATTAAATCTGCTTCAAGTCAGAGCGGCTATAATGTGATCACAGCCTTATGGCGTCTTAGTGACTCCTGCTGTGAGAAGTCAGGAGGTCCATGTCCTGTGGGTGGAAGTGGAGAAGAGGAGAAGAAGAAGAAGAAGAAGTGACAATCAGGAAGAAGAGGAGGAAACGCCGGAAACAGGTGCTTCCGGGGAGCATCCTGGAGAAGCCTGACGTCCTAAAGAATCTCTCTGTCTCTCCCTTTGTCTCTTTCTTTCTCTCTCAGAATCTTTTTTTTTATTAGTGACTTTTGTTTTATTCAGTGTCTGGTCATGTCATTCACTGAAATTATCAGGTCGATTTTTGGAATTTTTAGTAGGGCCCGAGCGATATGAATTTTTTTGGATCAGTTATCGTCTTGACTTGGACTTGAGTCACACTTGCGTCACTATTTTTAGGACTTGAGACTTGACTTGATAAAATGGACAAAGACTTGGGGCTCGACTCAGATCTGAGGCCTGTGACTTGGGAAGACTTGAGAAGCACTTTTAAATCTTAATTCTTTCTATTCTGACTGTAATCATTCACTCTAAGATCTTGTCAAGACATTTAAAAACAAAAAAAAGAACATTTCTATAACTCTTATATACTCTATATACGAGATAAATTGTCAAATATAAATAAACTGTAATTTTTTTTAAGTACAATTTAGTTTAAAATTCACATAAATTGCAAAAATCTTGGTACTTTGGTTTAAAGACTTGAAATGACTTGAAGCTGAAAGCAGACAATTTGGACTTGACTTGTATTTATGGGCCAGTGACTCGAGACTTGACTCGGACTTGAGGTCAAAGACTTGAGACTTACTTGAGATTTGCAAAACAACGACTTGGTCCCACCTCTGATACTGACAAAACATTCTTTGGAGCTGCCGATAGTCGATATAAAAGCCGATATATTTAGTGATGTAAAAATTCACTATAAATCTTCAACTGATTATAAAACTTGGGTCTGGCTCTACTGAATTTTAAATTGGGTTTATTTAGGCTAAATTTTGTGTTGTTATTCTGTTTTACGTCATATTTAAAGAGAGTAGGTCGGCCTAATGGTATTTTTGTATGACATTCTAGCCATTAAATAAACTACTGCTGTTACCCTTTAGCGGTAAATGCGTGCGCGCCGCGGTAATTAATTATATGCGTAAATGCCGATAATTCACACCTCTATTCACAGCTCATCTGCATATCAACTTTCCTGTAACGTGTGTACAGCCACTACAGTCACTTTACAGTAGGCCAATGTAATAAAACAGGCTGTTTATGTGTGCGTTCAGGGGCAGTACGGCGTCACAGATACAGACAAATTACTCCTCTGATGAATATTGATGCGGCGCCACATATTAGGACATTTATCTGTCTGTAAATACAATTAAATAGATGTAATATATAGTGTCTAAGCTTTATAACGAGATACAACAGGCTGACGTGGAGTATCGGCCCATAACGGCAAGATTTAGGCTGACAGCAGATATGTCTCAAAGTGCCCGTATCGGCCGATAATATCAGCCAACCGATATATTACTTTTTAACATTTCGGATATCGGTCTTAAATCTTCTAGCCAGGCTGGGCCCACCTAGTGCCTCTGCTCTATTTCATTTCTCTCCAGCAACTAGGTCAGGAATCAAAATACACTAGACCACAGGTGTCAAACATAAGGCCCGGGGGCCAGATCCGGCCCACCATGACCTTTAAGCTGGCCCTCGGCTGATTTTCTACTAAAATATTTTAATTATATTTTCTATTAAAATGTTGGAAATTTTCTGTGCTGATGAGCAAAGCAGCATCTCCAGCATCTCTGTACGTGGCCCCTCCCACCAGAGCAGCACAAATGAAGACTTGTCTCTTTCCAAACGCTCTTAAAGGACGATCTTTTTGACTGTCGACCGTGACACCCTCATCAGAAAAATGTCCAAAATGAGAAAAGTGGAGCCGAGTGCAGGATTTTACAAGAAAATTTGACTTATTCCTATTTACATACAAGTTAATTTTAAAACATTGTGGTTTTTTTTAAGTTTCAGGTTGTTCATAATATTATCATATTTAGTAAAAGAAAGATTTCATCAATTAAAAGAGATTTCTGTAATAGATTTGAATTTCTCTGCACAAATATTTGAACTTATTGGTATTTTTGTTTTATATATGCCATGAGTTTTGTGATCCGGCCCCTTTGGGATCAAAGTAGGTTACAGCCCCCAGACCAAAATAAGTTTGTCACCCCTGCACTAGACGGTTTGCAAAAACCCCGGAAGTGCAAGTTCAGGCACCAGCCAATCAGAGAAGAAACAGACATTCTGTGTTGGCAGCGCGAGATCAAGGATTTAAATCCGGAAAAAAGAGAATGTCTGGTGAATTTTATCCAGGGGAAAGACGTTATTGCCCTTCTTCCTACATCATTTGGGAAAAGCTTAATATACCAGTTAGACTCGTCAGCGGCGCGTTACATACAAAGTGTACGTTCAGAAATGTTGATGCGGTCCAAGTTGCTTTTCTTTACAAACAAAAGTCACATTAACTGATAAAAAGTTGAGTTTTAATAAATTATTTTGTTTATAGACAAAACGGAAAAAAGAGCAAAATAAAAATGTAAACGGAGCTTATTCAGTTTTTCCACTCTAGAGGGTGGTTACAATTTTTTTGCATTTTTACGCCCCAAAAACGCCGTCACCGTCTAAACGAAAGGCACTTCCCATAAAATATTTTGTCGTTTTTACCTGCAAGCGTTCTCATGTAAACAGGCCCTTAAAACACACACAAAAAACATTTTAATTTGAAGAGAAAGCTGCAGAAAATGTGACTGCACTCGTCTCTTAAAGGTTTGTCCCTTAAAAAAAATAAAAAATAAAATAAAAACTTGGGGAAAGTTTGTAGTAAATTTCTTTCTTTTTCTGCGATTCCTAACGGTCGATTAAACCAGGTCTAAATCACAACTAAACCGGGACTAGATTGTGACTAAACCCGGGACTAGCCAGTGCAGAGACTTTAATACATGCTTTTATCACAAACCGTGTTGATTACTGCAATGCTCTCCTTTCTGGTCTTCCAAAGAAATCTACAGCTCCATTGCAGCTCCTCCAAAACTCTGCAGCACGACTGCTGACGAGGACCAGGAAGCGAGAGCACATCACCCCAGTACTGAAGTCTCTGCACTGGCTTCCTGAGCTTCAGGATAGATTTTAAAGTTCTTTTATTAGTTTATAAAGCTCTTAATGGTCTTAGTCCTATTTATTTATCTGATCTGCTTTTATCATATGAGCCCTCCTGGACTCTCAGGTCCTCAGGTAGTCTCCTTTTAACTGTCCCAAGAGTCCAAACTAAAACTCACGGTGAGGCGTCATTCAGCTTTTACGGCCCCCGTTTGTGGAACAGTCGACCTGAGGATCTGAGGTCCACTGAGAGTGTTCATATTTTTAAAAGTGAACTTAAAACATATCTTTTTAATTTAGCTTTTAACTGAAACTTTTACCTGTTTGAACTTAAATTATTATTATTATTACTATTATTATATTTATTCTAAATTAAATTATCATTACTGTTTTACTTTGTCTCCATTTGATTTTAGCTCTCCATTTTGATTATGTTTTTGTTTTTATGTTTATGTTTAAATTGTTGTATATATGGATGAAACAATGGGGTGGGGTGGGGGGTTGCTGTTGTTTTTAATTATTGTATTGTAATTTTTCTGTTGCATGTGAAGCACTTTGTGCTACATTTCAAATGTATGAAAAGTGCTGTACAAATAAAGTTTGATTGATTGACTAATCCAGAACTGCCTCAGGGAAGAAAACAGGACTAAATCAGGAATAAATCAAGACTAAACCAGGGACTAAACCAGGGCCAAACCAGGACTAAACCAGGGCCAAACCAGGACTAGGCTTTTTGACATGACAGAGACGCGCCTGTATTTCTTCTTCTTGTGCGATTCGTGGCCGGTCGATGAAACGAAGCTCATTTTGTGGTGTAATCTGTGCATTCCTGAGTGCACAGAGACTATTATTAGCCATATGGAGGTGCTGGAGGCCTGGGCTGGTTCAGAAGGGAGACGCTTTTTTGGGCCAGGGCCAAATCCTGCAGGAGAGAGCGGCAAAAATTCAAGCTTTTAATTAAGAATCTAATACCGCTACTGCCATAAGTGATTAGTGTGTAATTAAAAACTCCAACGCGGTTTCTCACGTGGATATAATAAACGCCGTCGTGTACAGGACGCGGTCAAAGCTGCGGTTTTAAAGGGGCCGAAATCTAATCAAAATGACCAGGGCTCAACCAGGACTGAACCAGGACTAAAGCAGGATTAAAGCAGGACTAAAGCAGGACTGAACCGGGACTAAACCAGGACTAAACCAGGACTGAACCAGGACTAAACCAGGACTAAACCAGGACTGAATCAGGGCTGAACCAGGACTAAAGCAGGACTGAACCAGGACTAAACCAGGACTGAACCAGGACTAAACCAGGACTGAACCAGGACTAAACCAGGACTGAAACCAGGACTGAACCAGGACTAAACCAGGACTAAACCAGGACTGAACCAGGACTGAACCAGGACTAAACCAGGACTGAACCAGGACTAAACCAGGACTGAAACAGGACTAAACCAGGACTGAAACAGGACTAAACCAGGACTGAAACCAGGACTGAACCAAAACTAAACCAGGACTGAACTATGGCTAAACCAGGACTAAACCAGGATTAAAACAGGACTAAAGCAGGACTGAACCAGGACTAAAACAGGACTGAACCAGGACTAAACCAGGCTAAATCAGGACTAAACTAGGACTGAATCAGGACTAAATCAGGACTGAACTATGGCTAAACCAGGACTAAACCAGGACTAAATCAGGACTGAACCAGGACTAAAAAAGGACTAAACCACAACTGAATCAGAACCTAACCAGGGCTGAACCAGGGCTGAACCACGACTGGACCGGGTATGAGACCAGTACTAAACCAGGTTTTAACCAAGACTAAACCAGCACTAGACTGCGATTAGACCAGGATTAAACCAGGATTAGACTATGACTAAACCGCGACTAGACCGCAAATAGACCACAATTAGACCCCAAATAGACCACGATTAAACCAGGACTAGACCACGACTAGACCGCAACTGGACTGTGATTAGACCACAATTAGACCACAATTTAACCACAATTAGACCACAATTAAACCTCAATTAGACCATGACTAGACCATGCATAAACCACGATTAGACCGCGACTAGACCAGGATTAGATCATGATTAGACCGTGACTAGACCACAATTAGACCACAATTAAACCCACAATTAGATCACAATTAAACCCACAATTAGATCACAATTAAACCCACAATTAGATCACAATTAGATCATGATGAGACCACGACTAGACCAGGATTAAACCAGCACTAAAGCAGGACTAAACCAGGACCAAACTGGTACCAAACCCAGACCACACAAAGATTTGAACAGTCAGGCCCTGGCACCGCCCCTGACTGAACCATGACTAAACCGAGTCTAAACCGGCATCAAAACCTGCTCTTAAATACAGACAAATCTCAATATCTGTGCGAAATAAACATTATATTCTGTTCTCATTAAATCTGTGTGAGCTTCAATAAATCTTTGCCCTATTTATTGTACGTCAGATCAGAAATTAATGCACTTGTGTCAAACTGAGCAACTACATTCTAAAAATAGGTATGCAGAACGCTGGAGTCAACTAATAAAGAATTGTCAAAATAAGCAGAAAAATGTTGGTAGGATTCACCCAAAACTATAAAAAAAAGTACATTCGCAGAGGTGAGGTGTAGCTCAGATGACAAATCGCAGTTTAAGAGAAGAAATGGGGAGAATTGTGCAGGCATTTAGTTCCATGTAGCAGCCAGCTCTGTCCCCCCCTCGGCTGTCAGGATGAAGCATGGGTCGCAGAAGACTATTTTTAAGGAGAAATAAAGAGGTTTTAAATGTGCAGTGGGTAGCAGAGGGTCCAGAATGGAGGGTGAAGGTAAAAAAGTAATGCAAGGGAGACGGGCGGCAACAAATGTACAGCTTGTGCGAAGGGTGAATGCTTGTTCAGTTATATGAAATAGTAGAATGAAAAAATGCAAAGTGAAAGTGAATATTTTATGTCTAAATTGTATAGAGGTTGCAGAGAAATCTGTCCAAAACCACATGATGATGGAGTAGAACTGTCAAAAGTACTGAAAAATAAAACATGTATGGAAAGTAGATACTGTATTTTTCAGACTATATGTCACTTTTTCATTGTTGGGTGGTCTGATATTAAAATATATATCACATGTCGTCCAGCATTGACAGTGATGATGATAGTAGTAACAAAAACAGATTTTTATTTATTGTCATAAATGTTGTTGTTATTGTTGTAGTTATTACAATTTTATTTTAGTATTATTATTTACCTATCTCATTTTATTGTTTATTAATTATTATTATGTATTTATTTTTATTTTAGTATTATTACTTTTTATATATATTATCTATATCCATTTATTAATTCATGTTTCTCTACTAATTTTTAATTAATATATTTCTATTTATTTTTATTTATCTATTTATTTATATTTATTATTGTTGTGTGTATGTATATATATATACATATATTTATTTATATTTTATTTTATTCGTTTTAAGTACATATGGTCACCAAATATAAATCAAAGACTCACCTGTGATTGATGGATTGTATTGTGCAAGTATTGCATAGTGAATGTGTGAATGTGTATGAGTGTGTGAGAGTGTGGAATTAGTTATTTGTTATTATTATTATCATTATCTTTATTGTATTTTATTTATTCATTTTATTATTATTATTATTATTTTATTTTTTATTTTTTTGGTTATATGTTGACCTGTGTTAACGTGGTCAGTTGTTCAGATGGAATTTTTTATTGTCTGAAAATTAATAAAAATACTTGGAAAAAAATATATATATATATCACATGTTCATTATTTTCACACTGACAGCCAAGAGAGGGCGCTCTAGGCTTGTGTGCCAGGTATCTGCTGCTCCTATTACTCCTGTACTGCATCACTTCGCTCCACTGCACATGTCTCCTGCAGAAAAAGCGTCTGTCCTGCTGCAAGTGGTGAAATATGCAGCCGAAAACAGTAACTGAGCAGCAGAAAGAAAGTTTGGAGTGAGCGAGAAACTTGTGAGGGACTGGAGAAAAGCAGAGGATTCTCTAACTGCAATGAAGAAAACAAAAAAAGCTCATCGCGGTCTTAAAAGCTAGATTTAGTTAGAGTTGCCGGAGTTGCTCAGAAGTGACACTGAAGATGAAGAATTCGGTGGGTTTAGTGATTTGGAGTGAGATGGAGAGTTTGGTCAACTTGTTCTGTTCTGTTGTTTATGTTATAATTATCTGAAGAACTGTTCATATGTGACGTTAAAAGCCTGTTGTTCTCTGTTCTATTGTTACTATAACTTAGCCTTTCACGGTGAAATGTCTGTCCTTGGTCTCTGATGTGTTTTTTTCTTCTTCTTTATACTTATACTCCGGAGTAACTTATAGTCCGGAAAATATGGTATTCATTTGAGCAAGTATCGATACTCAAATCAAAACAAAACAATTGGATTTACAAAGATTTTGCAGCTGACATTTTACTAAAAACGTAGCTTCTTTATGACTTTGTGTTGGCACCTGTGGCTCCCCCTGAAGGTAACAATGGGGTTACAGGTGTTCGCCCACTGCTGCAGAAGCTGAACTGCAGGTGGTTCTCTCCAACAGTCTAGACCTGGGGCGTCAAACTCAAATTCACAGAGGGCTGAAATTAAAAACTATAGGACTAAGTCATGGGCCAAACCAAATATGTATTTAAAAAGTTCAACAACATCTGTGTGTCTTCTCTTCTTCCGAGATATGTAATGTTAAACCTTTTCTCATTAAAATAAATGTTTAATAATAGTTTTGCTTAAACATTGAATCCAGAAGAAGCATAATATAAAATAATAACATACTTTTAAATAAATAATGTCTCTATAGTTTATCTGTAGCCGGTGGGCCAGCACTAAATTTGGTCCCCGGGCCTGAGTTTGACATGTCTGGTCTAGAGACAATCACTGCCAGACTCCAGTTGGATTAACTGAAACAAATCTTGAGAAATCCAGGAATAAGATGTCATCACCAAGTTCAAGTATCACCAAGTTAATCAAAACAAATGAACTTACAAAGCTTTTGCAGACGACTTTTCACCACCAACCAGCTGACGTTTCTGAAGCCCTGGAGAAGCTACTTGGTTAGTGAAAAGCTTTGAAAGTCCAGTTGTTTTGATTAACTTGGTGATAACCGTAAAAAAAATAAATAAATAATTCAACCAGGAACACTCAATTTCCTTCATACACAATCACCGTTACAGCTCAACCAATCCCCTCTCAAATCATTTGTATAAACCGCTGTCCAAGGTCAATACATCATCCTTTTTTAAATTGTCTGTTTTTCTGAATTTTGGGCGACTCAGGACATTTGTACGTTTTCTTTGGATATTTCGTCGATTGTATTCAAGGTAAATGCATTTTTCATCATGACAATTTTATACATTAGTGTTATTTTGACCATTAAGCCTGTACTTTTACTATGAAACAGTAGACCGCTCTGTCAAAGCCTCTTCGCTCCAGACTTAATCATCACACACGTCCTAAATATTAAAAATATGATAGTCTTCATATTTTCACTGGCTCAGACTCTGAAAATCTGCAGCTCTCATTTATTTAATGGAAATTGGCAGACTTGTCAAAAATATGTTTCTTCAGAATGTTTCACTAAATTCTTCGAGTAAAAGTTAAAGCGCAAGGCCAAGAAAGAGAGGGCAGACTGTGAAAGTTAATGAAATTTAATACGAGGAACTAATTCATGCAAAAGTCTGGAAAATAAAAAAATAAATAAAAAAATACAGTGATGTGGTCACACGTTTGATAAAATGTACGAGTAGAAATGACTGATGACAGGATTTTGTTAAAGGTGCACTGTGTAATGTTTCACAGTATGGCATTAAACCGTTTTATCTTCACCGAGACCATGTTAGAGGTCAGATCTGTGGAGAGGCGACCCCGCTCACAGTCAGAATGCCTGTTTTTTGAGGTATTTTTGACCTATAAAAACACCTGAAGCTGAATAAATGTAAGGTAGAGCTGTTTATAGGGCTGGGTATCATTAAGAAGTTGCCGATACGATACATATCTCGATACAGTGCACTTTTGATTCATTTTGATATATTTCAGTTTGATTCAATACGGTTCAATAAAAATAAAGGCTAAATCATGGCTGTGATACTAAAAGTCTTTGTTAAACCACTTCTTGTGCAAAGTTCACATGAAACACAAAAATTTTAATCATTAAAACAGTGAATATGTCAAATGTGTTGAGTAAATAAGATTCCTTTCTTCAAACAAGCAACAAAACTGTAGCATTGTAATAAAATAATTTAGTAAAAATCTATCACAAAATACAATATATCGATACAGCAGCCCATGATTTTGATACTGTATCATCACATTTTTCCTCGGGTGAGCTACCTCCAGGTTTAGTCCAGGTTTAGTCCAGGTTTAGTCCAGGTTTAGTCCAGGTTTAGTCCAGGTTTAGTTCAGTTTTAGTCCAGATTTAGTTCAGATTTAGTCCAGGTTTAGTCCAGGTTTAGCACAGATTTAGCACAGATTTAGCACAGATTTAGTTCAGATTTAGTCCAGATTTAGTACAGGTTTAGTTCAGAGTTAGTCCAGGTTTAGTCCAGGTTTAGTTCAGATTTAGTCCAGATTTAGTCCAGATTTTGTCCAGATTTAGCATAGATTTAGGTCAGATTTAGTCCAGGTTTAGTTCAGATTTAGCACAATCTTAGTTCAGATTTAGTCCAGGTTTAGGCCAGGTTTAGTTCAGTTTTAGTCCAGATTTAGTTCAGTTTTAGTCCAGATTTAGTATAGATTTAGGTCAGATTTAGTCCAGGTTTAGTCCAGGTTTAGCACAATTTTAGTTCAGATTTAGTCCAGGTTTAGTCCAGGTTTAGTCCAGGTTTAGCACAATCTTAGTTCAGTTTTAGTCCAGATTTAGTTCAGATTTAGTCCAGATTTAGCATAGATTTAGTTCAGATTTAGTCCAGGTTTAGTCCAGGTTTAGTCCAGGTTTAGTCCAGATTTAGTCCAGATTTAGTCCAGGTTTAGTCCAGATTTAGCATAGATTTAGGTCAGATTTAGTCCAGGTTTAGCACAATCTTAGTTCAGATTTAGTCCAGGTTTAGTCCAGGTTTAGTCCAGGTTTAGTTCAGGTTTAGTCCAGATTTAGCATAGATTTAGGTCAGATTTAGTTCAGATTTAGTCCAGGTTTAGTCTAGGTTTAGTCTAGATTTAGTCCAGATTTAGTTTAGATTTAGTCCAGGTTTAGTCCAGGTTTAGGTCAAGGTTTAGACCAGGTTTAGTCCAAGTTTAGCCCAATCTTAGCCTGCACTGTGGGTAAAAATGTACAAAATAAAAATGTCAGAGAGCTCCTCATTTTAGCGGCCACAAAAAACTGAGACGATTAAAAGAAAGAGGAGGAGTCCTTGGGTACAATTAGATGCCTGTAAAACATAAACCATTGTCCATTTAGTAGCGCACAAACTTGGACTTCAAAATTATACATTTTCAGTACAAGGTAAGTAATTAACCATTTTTTTGTTATTCAGCACAGTGGTGTAATTCCGATTATCCTTTGGCAAGCTACTTTTGAGGGGGTGGAGAGTTACTGGTTGGAGACCCCTGATGTAGTCTAATGTCATACTGTGGAACATTCCAGGCAGAGCAATGACATATCCATAGAAACAAGCAGGTCAGAGAGCCCCAACCAAAAACTTACAGCGTGCACCTTTAGGATATGATCATAGCATATACTGTAGGTTCAAAGTGTTTTAAAGGGCCCATCTCATGCAAAATCAACTTTTCAGAGCTTTCTACCTTCTAAGAGTGATGTGTGGGCCTTGTATATGTCGCCCAAGTGGTTTTTAGATTGATTTGGCATTTTTTTTAACAAATTGCAGCGTATTTCTGCCACTCTCCCACGTGACAACAAACTAAAATCTAATCAAAGCCAACGATGATGCGGCCAGTTACACCTATGACACGTTTGATGTAGCAGAAAGCGCTTCGCCCCCGCCCCCCGATATTCACGATATAATAAGTTTATCTACTAGTGTTTATTAATACTTTACCAATCAGTAATGTTCAGCTGATGTCGACGCTGTGCTTACGCTTCATGCACCTCAAAGTCCTCGTCCGATTCTGGGTCCAACACATGCGGCTGAACGCGCTGTATCACCATGATGAATAAAAGTTTATTCCTACCGCTATCAGGGTGCACGCCTGTCTCCCCCTCCCTCCCTGAGATGGCGGAGGAAGGGCGGCTCACTCAGAGCCTACGTCACGTTTGGAGGGCGGAGCCTGTGCTTTCTCAGGACGGGCGGGGGGATGAGCAATAGTCGGACTTTCATACTTCCTGGTCTGTGACTGTCTCCAAGAAATCAGTAAGATTTCATAACTATTGTGTAATGGATGTTCCAAAACCCAAATTTTACTTGTTTATGTGCAGAAGATACAATGTGAAAAGAGTTATTTTGCATGACATGGGCCCTTTAAGATAAATCTGAAGTGAGTGACATGTGAAGTGTTTTCAGATGTACGGTTCAAATGTATCACAGAGACGTGTCCCCGGGCGCGGCTCCTGACGAGGCGCAACAAGGATGGGTCAAATTCAGAAGACAATAAAATATACCTCAACCTTAACCTTACCTGTAAATCTCAATGCATTCCTAAAGCAGAGTACAAGTACTTCTGTATACTCTTTAGTATACTTAAACGAAAAGAGCTTTTTTATTGGCGTCTTTCACAACATACTCTGTGGCATAAAAAGGGCTTTACAAAAATATAGTTGGCATGGTAATGTTGCACAAAACTGTTCTTCACTCTTCAATCGATGCTCCAAACTACTACTTATTTGAGATAAAAGTAGTTATATATTTTGTTCTGAAGGTTATGAACATTTTTCGAGAGATCTTCCACGTTTCAGAAACATGCGATACAAATTAGTGGCTGTGGTTGGATCGTCTCGAGTTTGGACAGTTGTACAGTTTTTTCACGCTCTATGGTCCGAGTCCAGTCTCTTTTGAATTCCAACAAAACGTAGAAGGGTCTGGCTGGTCATTCAAGGTAAGATCTGGCCTAATGGGTAAATTGGTAACTCAGGGTAAATGCTATAGAGCAATTCTGGGTTATTTATGGTTGTAGAAAAAGGTAGCTGAAAGAAAATAACAACAGCGACTAACACGATTTCTACAGAGCTTTGCCAAGACTCTGAGGCGGAGTTGACTTTGAGATTAGTTGAAAGCATGTGCAAAAGCCTGTGTAAAGGAAGGGCCTCCAGTCTCTGAAGTCGGACATGAGGGTGTGAGAGGTCAAAGGTCATGGGAAACCAGCTCTGCCACTGTACGGGCACGTAGACCACGGGTACAGAGATACGGAGAAGAAAAATGGTGAAGAAATCTGATAAAGGTCTCATATTACGCAACATTTAGCCTTGTGAGCTTTACACTGTGTTGTAATGTTGTTGCCTCATTTAAAACAGATCTGGAGTCGTGTTTTGTTTCACACACGTTTGAGTAACACTAAAGTTCTGTTCCACCTTGTGATGTAAAGAGACTGTAGTTAAGTTAACAGTAGGGATCGGCATGATTAGCTGACTAATCGATAATTGATCCGTTAATAATTTCGTCGATCACATTTCTACGGAAGCCGAGAGGGGTCACAACAAATGCAAACGGCGCAACAAATACAAATGCGACAACACAACAAAAAAAAACACAACAGAAATGACCGCGGGACTCTATTTTAATGCAAATGCCGCAACACATTAAAAAGCCACAACACATCAAAAAGCCACAACAGAAGTGACCGCGGGACTCTATTTTCCGACGGACCGATCAAGCGGCAAGTGAAGAAGAAGAACAACAACGTGAAAAGTAAAGGAACGGAGAAGTTGGAAACGTAAGTAAAAGTAATTTATTGTTGTATCATTATTCATTTCACGTTGTAGTTCTTCTTCTTCACTTGCCGCTTGATCGGTCCGTCAGGAAAATAGAATCCCGCAGGTCACTTCAGTTGTGGCTTTTTGATGTGTTGTGGCTTTTTAATGTGTTGTGGCTTTTTGTGTTTGTGTTGTGGCGTTTGTATTTGTTGCCGGCGTTTGCATTAAAATAGAGTCCTGCGGTCATTTCCGTTGTGGCTTTTTTTGGTGTGTTGTGGCTTTTTTTGGCGTGTTGTGGCTTTTTGTTGTTTTGTGGCTTTTTAATGTGTTGTGGCTTTTTTAATGTGTTTGTGGCTTTTGCGTTTGTGTTGTGGCGTTTGTATTTGTTGCGGCGTTTGCATTAAAATAGAGTCCCGCGGTCATTTCCGTTGTGGCTTTTTTTGGTGTGTTGTGGCTTTTTTTGGCGTGTTGTGGCTTTTTGTTGTGTTGTGGCTTTTTAATGTGTTGTGGCTTTTGCGTTTGTGTTGTGGCGTTTGTATTTGTTGCGGCGTTTGCATTAAAATAGAGTCCCGCGGTCATTTCCGTTGTGGCTTTTTTTGGTGTGTTGTGGCTTTTTTTTGGCGTGTTGTGGCTTTTTTTGGCGTGTTGTGGCTTTTGCGTTTGTGTTGTGGCGTTTGTATTTGTTGCGGCGTTTGCATTAAAATAGAGTCCCGCGGTCATTTCCGTTGTGGCTTTTTTTGGTGTGTTGTGGCTTTTTTTGGCGTGTTGTGGCTTTTTGTTGTGTTGTGGCTTTTTAATGTGTTGCGGCATTTGCGTTTGTGTTGTGGCGTTTGTATTTGTTGCGGCGTTTGCATTAAAATAGAGTCCCGCGGTCATTTCCGTTGTGGCTTTTTTTTGGTGTGTTGTGGCTTTTTTGGCGTGTTGTGGCTTTTTGGCGTGTTGTGGCTTTTTGTTGTGTTGTCGCATTTGTATTTGTTGCAGCGTTTGCGTTTGTTGTGACCCCTCTCGGCTTCCGTACACTTTCAATCGACAAACCGTATATAGATTGCTGTGCGTAGTGTAAGGAGACGAGGCTGCGTCTGACACAAACACTGGAGTTTTGGCCTCACAGTCCCATGTTTGTGCTCTGACACCTCCTTTGTTTTTTGAGTTGGTTTCGTCATGGTGCATGTAAACGCAGTATCCCGGTTACTGCAACATAAAGTTGAGTGCGCATGCGTCCAAAAGACAAACACTTTTCAGTCTTAGCCAAAATAAATAAAGTGACCAACATAAAATAAAGTGAGTAAGAACAGCGCTTATCGTTTATGCAAATGAGCCATGCAGTTTAAGTTTAATTTCTGTAAAACGTAAACAAATGTGTCAAAGCTGCATTAAACACATTATAATCTCAAACGGGCTGATGTGGCTCTATAGTGTTTATGGTTTATATGTTGTAAAGTTGAGTTTATTTATGCAGATTAGTAATAGTAATAATAATGATGATAATTTTAATATAAAAACTTGAATGATTAATCGAAAATCAATCATTAATTCTCCCGATGATCGATTAAGAAAGTTTAATTAAATGACCATCCCTAGTTAACAGCAACAACTTTTACCTTTTGTTCACAAGACATTGGCAATTCCAGGGCTCAAACTATCTAAAATATTGTAGTGAAGGTGTGTGGAGTTTAAAAACATACTGGAGCACTTCCTGTATCACCACATGACATCACAAGGTGGAAGGAGTGTTTTCTGTTTGAGAGAAGGACTCTGAATATGCAGGATTTGTGTGTTAAGCATGTGTGAACAAAACACAGCTCTGGTTATGTTTTTGATTAGGAAAAAACCTTCTAAAACATAAATCACAAAAGAGTTATAATACGAGTTCTGTAAATCATTAATGTCAATTGGTTTTCACAGTCCATGAAAAGCATAAAATAAAGTTAAATAATGAGTGATGGTTAAAACTATACGGGACATTTCTCTGTATCTGTAGAGAAGGCTGAAGATTATGCGTCTCATTTTTTGTTGATTTTATTTACACATTTTAGGCCGTGCACAGGCTGTGTGTGTCACATATGTAAACAATTTATCTCATCCGGCTCTGCTCCTCAGCCAGATTTGTCCAAAGTTTGGTTTTCCGAGAAGACATCGCAGAGGTAAAACAAACACCATCTCCGTCATTAATAATGTTTTTAGCGACTTTACAGCCTCTTCAGTCTGTGTTTAAGCTGCTCTGGGTGTTAATGTTTCGCAGTATGACATTAAACCTTTCTATCTTCATGGAGACCAAACCAGGCCATGTTACAGGTCAGATCTGTGGAGAGGCAACCCCAGTTTCAGTCAGAATCCCTGTATTTCGAGGTATTTTTAAGCAATAAAACCACCTGTAATTGAATAAATGTAAAATAGAGCTGTTTAAAGTCATACTGTGGAACATTTTAAGAAGAGTAATAACATCTCCATAGAGACAAGAAGGTGACACCAACCAAAAAGTTACAAAATGCACCTTTAAAGCTAGTTTGGACCTCACTTAGTCCATCTGACACAGTCCAGGTTAAGGAAACAGGACCAAGGAAAACTCCTGGTCCAGTCCTGCTGCAGTCATTGTTGAATTCAGTTCAGTCCAGATGTAGTCAAGGTTTAGTTAAGGTTAAGTTCAGGTTTAGTTCAGGTTTAGTTCAGGTTTAGTCCAGGTTTAGTCCCAGATGTTAGTTTCAGGTTTAGTCCAGGTTTAGTCCAGGTTTAGTCCAGGATTAGTCTAGATTTAGTCCAGATTTAGTCCAGATGTAGTTCAGGTTTAGTCCAGGTTTAGTCCAGGTTTAGTCCAGGATTAGTCCAGGATTAGTCTAGATTTAGTCCAGATTTAGTCCAGATGTAGTTCAGGTTTAGTTCAGGTTTAGCTCAGTCTTAGCCCAGGTTTAGTCCACATTTTGTCCAGGATTAGTCTAGATTTAGTCCAGATTTAGTCTAGGTTTAGCCTAGGTTTAGTCCAGGTTTAGTCCAGGTTTAGTCCAGGATTAGTCTAGATTTAGTCCAGATTTAGTCCAGATTCAGGGTTTAGTTCAGGTTTAGTCCAGGTTTAGTCCAGGTTTAGTCCAGGTTTAGCCCAGGTTTAGCCCAGGTTTAGCCCAGGTTTAGTCCAGGTTTAGTCCAGGATTAGTCGAGATTTAGTCCAGATTTAGTCCAGGTTTAGTCTAGGTTTAGCCTAGGTTTAGCCTAGGTTTAGTCCAGGTTTAGTCCAGATTTAGTCCAGATGTAGTTCAGGTTTAGTTCAGGTTTAGTCCAGGTTTAGTCCAGGTTTAGCTCAGTCCCAGGTTTAGCCCAGGTTTAGTCCAGATTTTGTCCAGGATTAGTCTAGATTTAGTCCAGATTTAGTCTAGGTTTAGTCTAGGTTTAGCCTAGGTTTAGACTAGGTTTAGTCCAGGTTTAGTCCAGGTTTAGTCCAGGTTTAGTCCAGATTTAGTCCAGATGTAGTTCAGGTTTAGTTCAGGTTTAGTCCAGGTTTAGTCCAGGTTTAGTCCAGGTTTAGTCCAGGTTTAGTCCAGGTTTAGTCCAGGTTTAGCTCAGTCTTAGCCCAGGTTTAATCCAGGTTTAGTCCAGATTTTGTCCAGGATTCATCTACATGAATTTAGACTAATGGTCTCAGTCCTGGATTTAAATCCAGGATTAATCAAGATTTAGTCCAGATTTTGTCCAGTTTTAGTCTAAGTTTAGCCCAGGTTTAGCCCAGGTTTAGTCCAGGTTTAATACAGATTTAGTCCAGATTTAGTCCAGATTTTGTCTAGATTTAGCCCAGGTTTAGTCCAGGTTTAGTTTTAGTCCAGGTTTAGTCCAGATTTAGTCCATGATTAGTCCATGATTAGTCCAGTTTTAGCCCAGTGTTTAGTCCAGTTTTAGTCCAGTTTTATCCCAGGTTCATCCGCGCTGTAGATGTGAAGGCGTTGTCCTCGTTTAAACTCTGTGCTCCACATTATCATACAGAGCAGACTGGAGCGTGCGCTGGGTGCAAACTCCCTCTCGCAGACAACAGCCCCCCCCCCCCCAACACCCTGCCCCCTCCCTCCCCTCCAGCTCCACCAAACAGCACCCACCACCACCCACAGCTACAGTTACACCACCCGCACCGCACGGCAGCACCCGCGAGGAGCACCTAAAGCCGGTCTAAAGCCAGTCTGGTCACGCTGTTCCTCACTGTGCATCTGCAGAGAGGTGGAGTAATTATCATGACGGGCCGATCTATTACAATTTGCGGTCTAATATTTATCACGGGCTTTATCTGTGCTATTTATTTATTTATTTCAGTTTGTGTTTCTTGACCCATGTGGAGCTGCGAACCCACAACCAGCACCTAAATCCAGTCTAGTCACGCTGTAGTGGTAGTGCTGTAGTCAAGACCAAGATCAGTACGAGAACCACAGGGTCTGAAGAACAGGACAAGAACAAGACCTCTGAGTCAAGACAGGGACAAGATCGAGACCACAGCTTATAGAGACCAAATCAAGACCAAATCAAGACCAAATCGAAGCCAAATCAAGACCAAATCAAGACCAAATCGAAGCCAAATCGAAGCCAAATCGAAGCCAAATCGAAGCCAAATCGAGACCAAATCGAAGCCAAATCGAGCCAAATCGAAGCCAAATCGAAGCCAAATCGAGGCCAAATCGAGGCCAAATCGAGCCAAATCGAGGCCAAATCGAGGCCAAATCGAGGCCAAATCGAAGCCAAATCGAAGCCAAATCGAAGCCAAATCAAGGCCAAATCGAAGCCAAAAATCGAAGCCAAATCGAAGCCAAATCGAGGCCAAATCGAAGCCAAATCGAAGGCCAAATCGAGGCCAAATCGAAGCCAAATCGAGAAATCGAGGCCAAATCGAAGCCAAATCGAGGCCAAATCGAGGCCAAATCGAAAATCGAGGCCAAATCGAGGCCAAATCGAAGCCAAATCGAAGCCAAATCGAAGCCAAATCGAGGCCAAATCGAAGCCAAATCGAGACCAAATCGAGGCCAAATCGAGGCCAAATCGAAGCCAAATCGAGGCCAAATCGAAGCCAAACAGAGACCAAACCGAGACCAAATCAGGACTGATTGCATTGCAAGCATGATTTCTAAGGAAGGAGGAGGGAGGAGGAGGCGTTTCTACTTCAGGAGTTGTGGAGGAGGGCGGTGGAGTCACACATGTGCAACATTTGAAAAATGACAAACAATCCATGTATCATTCGTTCATTCATTTTTCAATATAAAACCAAAAATAAGAAAACAAAAAAACAACTATTTTCTTCATTATTTGTCTCCAAAACCAAAATGAAAAAACGGATAATGATTTTATTTTATTTTTTTTTTCAGTTTTCGATTTTGTGTTTAAATGAATAATGGAAAAAACGGATAATGGTCGTTTCCCGTTTCTGTGACTTAAACTGTGATGCTGGACTTTTGCGCCACATACGGACTGAACCAGGACTGAATCAGGACTAAAACAAGACTAAACCAGGACTAAACCGTTTTCAGTCCTGGTCTGGTCCCAGTCTCAGTTCCGGTCCTGTTCCTGGTCTCAGTCCTGGTCTCAGTCCTGGTCTCAGTCCTGGTCTGGTCCCAGTCTCAGTCCTGGTCTCAGTCCTCAGTCCTGGT
>NW_026571515.1:9809993-9832493 GCF_026225935.1 Boleophthalmus pectinirostris | reverse complement strand
ATAATAATCTGACCCACCAATATGTTTTTAATAACACAACATGACTAAATTCAAGGTCGTTATCCTTACAAACCATTGCCTAAATTGACATTATGATTAAGGATCATCTGAACATCGCAAACTAAAAACCATAACAATGTAAAATACAATATAAAAAGTGACAAGAGTGTTATGTATATGCAATTTTAACAATACGTTTAATTTACACAAAACACCAAGTCGTTATCCATCAAAACATTCCTTAAAATACCTTAAAAGAAAGTGAATATGTAGCAATATATAATAAAAGTAAATTACATGAGAAATAATGATCAGATAAGTAACTACTAAAGAAAAAAGTCAGGGGAGTCAAAATCTTATGGGGGGGGTCACTTTACTATAGCTGTATGTTGACCCCGGGGTCAATAAATTTTGTGGGTCAAAATTAGGGATGGGCATTCGATAAAATTTTCTTAATCGATCGTCGGGAGAATTAGCAATCGATTATTGATTAATCATTAACATTTTTATATTAAAATGATCATCATTATTATTACTATCTGCACTACTAATCTGCATAAATAAATTCAACTTTATAACATATAAACTGTAACGACTCTAGAGCCACATCAGCCCGTTTGACATTATAATGTGTTTAACGTAGCTTTGCGCAACTCTCACAGAAACGAAACTTAAAACCACATGGCTCATTTGCATAAACTAAGCGAAGAAATAAAAACAGCTCTTGTGTCGCTGATGTGCTTCAACTTCTGTCGGATTAAAGGACACGACTCAGTGGAGTATAGGTTAGTGTGACCATATTTGCGCTTGTTAAAACCAGGACACCGTACGGGAGGTGGGAGGTGGAGCCTCGTCATCGACATTGAGCTACTCTCACCTGACAAAGCTTTTTAATGTTTTTCAGTGTCCTGGTGAGCTTTTTACCACTGGAAACCGAAACATATGTGCCTGCTTTGTACACTGTGCACATGGCCTCCCGTTTGTCTCGGAAAGCGGGGAGTTTTTTCTGCAAGTCATCGTTAAATGCGCATTTGTGCTTCGGCACGTTGCAGGCGGACCGACTGTTTGTGTCTGCTTGCTCCTTCCGAGTGCAGAGAGCTACGAGAGCCGCTAAATTTAATGGCCCAATGAAACGAAATGAAAATCCATACATTTGCATCACTTTATAAAAAAAAAAAAAAAAAACCCAGACGGCCAAGACAGGACGTGAAAAACGGACATGTCTGGAGAAGAACGGACGTTTGGTCCCCCTACGCTACACACAGTAACCCACATTCGGTTTGTCGATTAAAAATTAACGTAATCGACGAAATTCTTAATGATCAATTATCGATTACTCGACTAAACATGCCCACCCCTCGTCAAAATACTATCTCACACCGGCAAAGCAATATCATACCCACGGTGGAAAAGTTACGCAGTGCACCTTTAAACTGGAGGCGCACGAAGAGGCAGAAGACGACGATGAATGAATATTTATCATTGCTTAGACCGTGGCCTTTAGTACATCTCTCACCAAACTTTAATAACACAATCCGAAGCCAGGGAATATATGAGTCCAAACCACAAAGCCACCTCTTTTTGGCACCTTGCTTTTTAATGATGCCACCTGAATGCAGCGGCACACGCGAATCAATGAATCGCACCTTGTAATTACCAGATACTGAACCAACCTGGCAACCCAATATGAGGCGCTAAGACAAGGCAGTGCGTCCCTCTAACACCGCTGTGAAAGGAAAACTAATTGAGTGCATGCAGGTAGGATTCTCTGCCAAGACAAGCGGTTTCCTGTCCCCTAACCTTTTTGTCTAGATTTCTTTGGCATGACATTTGTATGAGAGGCAAGAAGAAGAAGAAGAAGAAGAAGTAAAAAAGCTCGGAAATATGAGAAATAATGAGTGGTAGAAATATGTCCCCGTTCTCAAAAAGATGAATTGATTTGAGCGTTTGCAGACAGTCTTTTCAATGTGTCAGTGGAGGAGCAGCATCCATCTACTGCTTATTCGCTAATAAGGCAGAGAATCCCCCAGACGCAGCCATAGGGACCTATTCATTCGGCTGGCGGTATCAGTGCCACCTCTGTGCTCACATTAGCCAAGGATTTGCATAGCTACATTTACATACGGATTTAATAATGGCGTCTGAATGGGGAGAAGTGCAGGTGCCAATCATACGCAGTTCACTAAAGGGTTTGTGTGTGTGTGTGTGTGTGTGTGTGTGTGTGTGTGGTTGCAGGCGATAACTAAATCTGATTTTAGTGTATTATTAAAAAACAAGGAGACAGTGGCGGCTACAGCTGGGTGCGATACAGTTCGGATCGTTATGTTTTCCTTACGTTTTATTGCCAACTGTTGCGATTTGTGATATATAAGAGCTGTTCATCGCATCAAATTTGCTGCACTAAAACTAATGTTGTAGGAAAAAAATTATATATCTCTTGATGATAAATAATTAGGGTGTAACGATATTCAAGCGTTACGATACGATATTGCCACGGTAAGAACGTCACGGTACGATATTTATTGCGATATCGTGGGAAAGCTCAGGATATGGTGGGGAGGCTCACGATATTACAATATTATACATAAAACAAGACTGACATTACAAAATGCTTTGACCGGTTATTTGGTACAACATTTATTGTCATACTCATACCAATGACAGCCTTTGAAGTTAATGTGCAAAATTCAAGTAACAACTAAACAACTGTAATAAAAGTATAGTCAGGAGTAGGGATGGGCATGATTAATCGATTAATCGATAATTGATCATTAAGAATTTCATCGATTACGCAAATTTTAATCGACAAACCGAATGTAGGTTGCTGTGTGTAGTGTGACCAAACAGGTGTGTACATGTGTCTCTGCACTCAGAAGGAGCGAGACACAAACAGTCGGTCAGTCTGCAGCGTACCGAAGCACAAATGCGTATTTAACGATGACTTCTACAAGAAATTCCACGCTTTCCGTTGCGTTCGGGACAAGTGTGAGTCCATGTGCACAGTGTATAAAGCAGCACATATGTTTCGGTGTCCAGTGGGAAAAAGCTTTACCAGGTGAGAGTCGCTCAATGTCGATGACGAGTCCCCACCTCCCTCCTCCCGTACGGTGTCCTGGTTTTGACAAACGCAAATATGGTCACACTAACCTGTATTCCACTGAATCATGTCTGTTAATCCGACAGAAACTGACCGCATCAGCGACACAAGAGCTGTAGTTTTATCTTTGCTGAGTTTATGCAAATTAGCGATGTGGTTTTAAGTTTCATTTCTGTGAGAGTTGCACAAAACTGAATTAAACACATTATAATGTCAAACGGACTGATGTGGCTCTAGAGTGGTTACGGTTTATATGTCGTAAAGTTGAATTTATTTATGCAGATTAGTAGTGCAGATAGTAATAATAATGATGATCATTTTAATATAAAAACGTTAATGACGATAATCGATCGTTAATTCTTCCAACGATCGATTAAGAAAATTTCATCGAATGCCCATCCCTAGTCAGGAGCCTCGCAGAGTAAGTCCAACAGAAGCTGAACCACCTCAGTGCTCAAGGAGCGAGCTGTTTTTTTCAGGCTTATGTAAATGAACCATGTGGCTTTAAGTTTATTTTATGTAAAACATCAACAAATGTGCACAAAGCTGCATCAAACACATTATTACTCAATGTATATCTGAGTCCTCCTCGTAGGAAATAAAAAAAAAAAAACTTTAATGTGATGGCATTGTGTAATTCGCTCCAGTTTAGCCACAAACTTTTTAAACCCAACACCTTCAACTGTGGAAAATTGATCCAAATCACTCGCTATATATTCTGTGATGTATTTCGTTATTTCTGGAGCGCTGTTGTAAATGCTTCATGTATAGTTTTTTTTGCCCCGACTTGATTTTCTGAACACATTCTTGAAAATTTTCTGCGTGTTGGCTTATCACGTGACTTCTCGTGTTGTTAGTATTTCTCGAGGTGTACGCACGGTGCACTGGCCGTGTTTGCATATTGTCTGTTGTTTGTCCGTCACCTGTTCTCTTTTCACATTTCATGTCACGACAAACCCAAAATGCTTTTAGACGTCAGACTTAAAAGCCACTGGTGCATCCACAATGGGCGCACTGGCCAATGACATGACCACAAAGGATTATGGCCAATGTAGTTTACTGTACTATGTGTCACAGGAGCAGACTGAAAATTCTTATTTTTGCCTAAAGACACACAGTTTAATACCGTGATTTTATTATGACAATATCATGATATGGACAGGGTCCAGGCCTGCCCTTACCCAGAGACCAACATCCTGCCCTCCCCAGGAGTATGTCCCTTCTCCATTTCCCATCTGAATGTTACAAAGTTTATATCACCTGAGATGACCAGAGGACACATACATTTCAAAGTGAGAAGGTGACAACTCCTACTGAGGTGTTTTCAGGTGTGATTGATCTGATTTGCATCCATATTCACATGTGTTTGTCATTTCCTGACAAGATTAGCAAGAAAAAGGGAACAAAGGCATAAACAGTAGCCTACCTAAACCTGTCAAACTAAATCAAGACCTAAACGAACACTCATTAACACAGTTCTGACTCACTTCCCAACACAAAATGGGACTGACAAAAACAAACCCAGTTCTTAATGAGGAAACAAAGCAATTGTGCAACCAGTGGGCCTCCATTTTGAGAACCGCTAAAAGTTAAGCCAAAGAGTTATATGCTTTAAAAGTGTGGATTATAAGTGACACAAAAAAACTACAATTCTGATTTTTTTTTTTTTGTTGAAATAACTGCACCTTTACAATCGCTAATAATAACATAGGTGCACTGTGTAACTTTTCTGGAGAGGGTCCACAACCTGTTTGTTTTAAATTGTCCACAGTATTAAATTAAACTAAAGTGTCTTGTATTTATTCAACTCCGAGTCTTTATAACAAACATTTTATTTACAACAAAAAATGTCTTGAAAAACATACATTCTTACTGTGAGTGGGCTCGCCTCTCCATAAATCTAACCTGTTATTTGCCTTGTCCAAGTCCCCATGGAGATTCTTAGGTTTATGGTCATACTGTGGAATTTTTTGGCACATCTCCATGGAGACAAGCACGTGACGAACCCTGCAGAAGCTACACAGTGCAGCTTTAAAGTACAATGAACGCTGAATCATGGTTTCTCAAATTTCTTTAGCTTGTCCAACATTTTAAAAAAAATTATGAAACCTTTAGTCCAAAGAAATAAGTTTATTTGCTAAAGATATTGGCTTATTTCTCCATTGTGGTTCATCCTAAAACTTTTTTGAAAAACAACTGCTGTCTGTTTAAAGATGCAATGTGTAACTTTTCTAGTGGAGAGTCCATCAAATGCTTTTCTCCATGGAGAAGCTTTGTCTGGAATGTTACACAGTTTGGATTTAAACTTTTATATCATCATGGAGACCAAACCAGACCAAGTAACAGGTCAGATCTGTGGAGAGGCGAACCCGCTCACAGTCAGAATGGTATTTTTGAGCTATAAATCCACATGTATTTGAAAAAATGTAAGGTAGATTTGATTAATGTCACACTGTGGAACATTCCAGGCAGAGCATATTCATAGAAACCAACAGGTGACAGACCCTCAACCAAAAAGTGCACCTTTCAAAAGGGGAGTCCGAAATTTTGGGTATAGAACCTCATTTCCTAGTGAGCCAGAGTGTTGGAGACATTTTTCCAGTCCTTGTATTTGCTAGGTCACTGGTGCTAGTGCATGTCAATGGTCCATAGTTATCCTGCCACTAAAAACAGTCTTACCCACTCCACAAAACACCCGAAACAAATCTATTATTACGCCAGACTGTCCATGTGAATGTCTGTGTTGATAGAATAATTTTAAAAGTAAAACCAACCTTGCATTTGAAGGATTGATGTCTGAGCAGCAGCAGTGAGTTGTTCTTCCTGATAGAAACTTTGTCAGTGGCGGACTGATATCACCTAGCACCAATCTTACCGGCAAAGTAAAATTCCGCCGCTGCTGAGAAAATAGTCCCTCAAGATGCGACGATTCATGCGACGCAAGGTTAGTTTTATTTCAAATATTATTCTATCGGCACAGACATTTACATCAACAAGTCTGGTGTAGTAATAGATTTACTTCGACCTCTGCAAATACAAGGACTGGATGGAATATTTAAAAAGTGTCTCCACACATCTCCAACACTCTGGCTCACTAGGAAATGAGATCCTATGTCTAAAACTTCGGGACTGCCCCTTTAAATTTTCATATCTTCATGGAGACCAAACCAGACTAAGTTACAGGTCAGACCTGTGGAGAGGCAACCCCACTCACAGTCAGAATTCCTGTTTTTCTAGGTATTTTTGAGCTACAAATCCACCTGTAATTGAATAAAAACATAAATGTAAGGTAGAGCTGTTTAATGTCATACTGTGGAACATTCCAGGCAGAGATAGGCAGACATATCCATTGAAACAAGCAGGTGACGGACCCCCAAACCAAAAAGTGCACCTTTAAAATTATCACACATTGTCTACATTACATTAACTTTGTATGAATTAAAAGTCCCTTACCTTCCAGCCGCTCCCCGCCTCTCTGTAGTAGGGGAAGTTATCACAGATCCACTGGTAAATTTCACTCAGGGTCATGCGTTTCCGCGGCGACCCGTTGATGGCGAAGGTTATCAGGCTGGCGTAGCTGTACGGCGGTTTCCCGTCTCTGTGCTGCGCCGCCTCCTCCTGGTCGAGCGTGGTGTTCTGGTCCAGGTGCGCGATCTTCTTTGCGCCCGTCCCGTGATGCTGGTGCCCGATGAGGTGGTGGGGCCCGTGCAGGTGGTGCCCGTGGTGGTGGTAGTGATGCCCGGGGTCAGTTTTTTGAATAGCGGCTCTCATGCTGAGCTGCGGCAACCAGTCCATGGAGGTCAGACTGCTCTCCAGCTCCGAGGTCATGGCGAGATTCGGGGGCTTTCGGGGTCAGATGTCGGCAGTACGTGGAGAATACTTGGGCGAGGTCCCGGTTGGCTCAGTCCATAGGAGTCGTGCTGCAGGATTGGCTTGAGTCTGCAGGGAGAGAGGTCTGTTTACTATGAGTGTTTCATGGTTTTTGGCTGAAGGAAGCGCACTTGGCAGAGATACACAGATATTAACTCGCTCACATATTTTCCAAACACAAATGCTGACTGTGGAGTTGACTCTGGTTCAAATAAAGATAGGGATGTCCCCGATAGCACTTTTACTGACTGGGAGTAGATGCATATGAGTGGTGAGCTATTTACTTCACTACAGTTTGCTTTTCCTTTAAATCAACATCAACACTGCGATGATTCCTGTATTGATTTGATATAAGATAGATACTTTAAAGCTACACTATTCAGCTTTTCTACTCTTTGTGAACATGTTATTGCTTTGTTTGGATTGGATTGTAACACCGTATGGCATTAAAATATAAAAATCTAATCTTACAGAAATACCTAGAAGACTACATATAATAAATATATATATAATACCTAGAAGACTACATATAATAAACCATGAATATTGACTAAACACATACATGAATATTGACTAAACACATACTTTTCTTTAACATTACATTTTGTTTTGATGTGGTCATGGACGATGGATTTTGTGTCGTCTTTGTCATTATTATTGTTGGTTTGTACGACCATAAACGAAAACAAAACTGGCATCTTTAAAAAATAAAGATAAGAACTAAAAAAAAAAAACACTGTACACTGTAGAAGCTTTAAAAAAACAGAGTATAAAGCGTTATGTTTTGGAAGATATAGAGCTCTGGAATGAATGAATTATGCATATATGTTATATTAATTTTGTTTGTTTTAATTTATATTTTGTCTTTTATATAAAAGTGAAATTGTAAACTTGCTGTCCATGCGCTGCTTTCCTTTTGTGAAATTCTCTCATTGTTTAATAGAGTTTGGCATTATAAGTACTTTTTACTTCAGCCTAAACCCTTTCGGTCATGATCCATGGGGTTGTAGTCTATGTTTTGTTTTGTTTTGTAGTGCTGCAAAATGACTGAATAAAACTACTACAACTAAAGTTATCAATCTTTCTTAGTCCACGTGGGCATGTTATACCTCGTTATAAAGTTTAGTCTCTCTATATTATGTCCATTTAATCCAATTTACAAACAGATAAATGTCCTAATATGTGGGGGAGCATCAGTATTTATCTGTGGAGTAATTTGTCTGTGTCTGTGATGCCGTACTGAACACACCCCCAGAGTCATGTCACTCGCATGCGCTTGTTTACACACGCAGCTGCTGTCAACATTCTGGATTATATTTTATTTACGGACTATTGTTTTGAGACAGGATTGAAAAGACACTTATTAGTAAAGACTTGTGATCTGAGAGGTCCCTGTATGAGCGGTGAGTGTAACAAATGTGTCAGTTTTTGAAGCTACTTTCCGTTCTTTCTATGTAAATGAGCTGTGAATAGAGGTGTGAATGATCAGCATTTACGCATAATTAATTTACCGCTAAAGGCTGATAGTGGTGGTTTACTTACTTTGTTTACTGGCTAGAATGTCATGCAAAAATACCATTAGGCCAACCTACTGCCTTTAAATATGACTTTAAAGAGACAGAATAACAATAAATGTAACCTAAATAAACCCAGTATAAAATCCAGTAGAGCCAGACCTAAGTTTTATAATCAATAAAAGATTTATAGTGAATTTTTACATCACTAAATATATCAGCTTTTATATCAGAAGCTCCAACTCCCATTTTCGGTATTATATGGGCCGCAAAAACATCCGTATCAGTCAGGCTCTACTTTTTATTGCACAACATGCCTTAGAAAATCATGTGTTATTATTGTGTGCAGATCTGACCGGTAACTTGGCCTTTTGGCATCACCTACTTGTCTTGTCACAGAGATAGATAAGTTTAATGCCATACAGTGGGGTATTTCAGGCAAAGCAATAATGTTTTCATGGAGACGAGACGGTTGCGGACCCTCCTCCAGAAAAGTTAAGCAGTGCACCTTAAAGGATGTACAATACAATCTTTTATAGTACAACGCTTTCCTTTTTTTCTAAGCTTTGGACCGACACCAAGAGCTTCTCTATAATCTCGTGAGTTGATTATTACCAGGCCCAAATGTTACAGAGACTGGCTGAGATTTGATTCCCAAGTCACATATTAAAGTGACTTGCATACTAAGATGTCTTTTCCATTAAGTAGAGACATTTTCCAGTTTAGTTCTCCTGACTAGAGATGCACTTTTCTGTTTATTAGTATCAGACAGGGATGTAACAATAAACGAAATATCGTTGTCAAATTCTCACAATAATACCATGGACAATCATAATATATATGGAATTACAAGTCTCTTCACGTTAAATTAAGAGTTATGGTGCAGCAATAGCTAAAAAAAGACAGAGGGAACTACATAGACCATGATCCTTTGCTCCATTTCAGTGTAGACTACATGAAGAAATAGCAGTTCTAAGCACTTTTAAGTCTTAGTTTTTTGGACTGAGTCTTGTCAAGGCATTTTAAGAGGAAAAAGTAGCATATTAACAGTTTTGTTTATAAGCCTGCACAAAATATCGCAACAAATATCGTACCGTGAGATGTATATCGTGAAAATATCGTACAGAGAGATTAGGATATTGTTACATCCCTAATCGTGAACCTCTCCATCATACCTTTCTCACGATATTGCAATAAATATCGTAAAGTGACGATATCGTATCGTAAGACTTCGGATATCGTTACACCCCAGTATCAGATATCTGCGCCGACACTGAACAATTTTCTGGATCGAATATCGGCTTCCAAATATACATACTGCCAATATCCTGGTTGGACAGATAAATTGATGTAATACGACCCAGAAAGTCTCAAAATGTTTGAAATTGCATTTATACAAAGCTGTTTTGTAGTTACACACTGCAAAAAAAAGCTTGGCCAAAATTTCAGAATCAGAAAATGCCTTAAAAGTAGAGAAATTATCTGTCCATGCAGCAAGACCATTTTACTTGACAAGCTATCTTAAAATAAACTACCTCTAGACTAGAATAAAGCCGTCTTTGGTCTAGTAAGTAAATAATAAATCTGTAAACAAGACAAATAACCTGATATAAGTTTTAAAATCTTGGCCAGATCAGAGAAATTTGCAGTACATGGAGGTGCATTGTGTAACTTTTCTGGTGGAGCGTCTGTCATCTGCTCCTCACCATGGAGATATGGCCTGGAATGTTCCACATTATGGCATTACACTTATTTATCTCTGCGAAGACACCAGAGGGTCAGAGTTACATGTCAGATCTGTGGAGAGGCGAGCCCACACACAGTAAGAAAGCAAGTTTGTAGGTCAATAACAACCCATGTTATTGAGTAAAGGCAAGATGGAAACGTTTAATGCCATACCGGGACATCAGTGGACCCTGCACCAGAAAAGTTACGCAGTTACCATTAAGTCTAAAAAGGGTACTGCAAAAATGTGACTGCACTGGACTCACAGTTTGTAGTAAAATGATGAAATGGATGAGTTTGTGGGGAATTTTAATTTGATAACTTCGGGAAAATTGACTAAATCGACTACGCATCAGCCCAAAAATATCGGCAGAGGTCATAACAAAATGCGTAATGGTCAGTCTCTAATGAATATTCAATCACACAAAGCAGTTTCACTTCATGAATAAATAACCAAGTGTGTAATAAAGAAAAAATATAGAACTTAATCAATAAAATCAATGTATGTATAAATGGTGAGAGTTTTGCTTGACTTACTTTCCGCGTTGGTTTCCATCTTTCTCTGGGCCAAAGCATCTGTGGAAGTGTCTGCAGCGAAAGGACCAGCCCTTTCTCTGCACATGTTCACAAAGTCTTCATTTAGTTCCACTTTGTCTCCCACCTCCTCTTCCTCCTCGTCCTCCTCCTGTTCCTCCTCCTGTGTCACCGCTGAAACACAAAAACACACAGACCCGGTGATCCTCCCCTGCCAGACAGCTCTCATAAGATATTAATATCTCAACAGCACTCGACTGGCCAAGGCATGTGTCCAACCAGATTAAAACTCCTCTCTTTCTGCCTCTCACTCGCCGCAAAGTGGAAATGGCAATTGGATCCGCGGAGTGACTAAAAGCTGGGGAATTGTTTTCACAAGTGCTTGCCAAATGGGGGGAACTGAGCGCTAGGAATTCCAGTTTCAGGAGGGAGAGAAAGAGAAAGAGAGAGAGGAGCGTTTAGCAGCACAGAGAGACTAACTGCCTTCAGCTAAAGCATCCAGTGGTGTGTCCCGTACGGCGTTCCTCAGTCCACTGTCAAATCCATACAGGCTCCGAGAGTGTATGCAAAACCAAAGAATAACTACATAAATAACACTGATTTTCATTTTAAAAGGTGCATTACGCAACTTTTCTGATGGAGGGTCCACTTCTTATAACCTGCGTCATGCCAGATTGATAAAGCATATCACTCTGAATTGAGTTCTTCCATCTGGAACGGCTCTCACTAAAAGCGTTTAGAAAAAGGACTTGCAGCGGAACGCCTCGCGCTGACTGAGCAAACACACCGAAGTGCCACCCACCCGGTTCTTTTTAGCCAATCACGGCAAACCTGTCAAAATGATGTATCCAACTTGCAGCAGGTAAAACCAAAACAAGTGTCATACTGGAGAGGGAAGATGTCAATAAATAAATTTAGCCGTTTTTGCGATAGAAATTTGTGCTTTAAGGGCGTTACAAGGCTCCATCACCGTCCGTCAGCGCCACCATGTTTGTTTTGGTTGGTGAAGGCCACAGACTGTATATGGGCCTGGTCAAGCAGAAGTAAACAGCAAGGCCAAAAATTCAAGTTAATGCATCTGATATAAAAATGTATTCAACAGATAGAATATGTACTCTAGTTTATGAAACTGTTTACCTTTTTTCTGTACCATTTTTAGTTCTAAAGTTACATACGTTTTAAACAGACCATGTATGAAACATGGAACAAAAATTATTTCCCAAATTTCAAAGACCTGCAAATCATGTAAATAAATGGATGTATTTCATCATATCTTGTGTTATTCCATCTTTGAACTGTTGATGAAGGTACATGATTTTTCAAAAAATATATATTTAAAATAATAAAAATTAGCTTGGAAGGACTGACATATTTTTTTGAAATAGTTTCCTTTCATTTTGAAGTAATATTAAAGTATTTGGAAGAAAAAAGATGACAAATTATGTAAAATCATGCACCTTCTACTTGTTTGCTCAATTTTCCCTCTGTTACTTTTCCCTCCGTTACCATGACCTTTCTTAATAAAAAATCTCATTACTCAAAAAGTAAGAGGTTTTTCAACCTAATCTTGTACCATATGGTAGAAAACTATATGAAGCAAATATTCAAACCAGTTTGTTAAGGATATGTAAGTGAGAACCAAGAGTTATCACTGTTTATATTTATTGCCCAAAAAGTGCTGCATATTTCATTCCCTCCGTTACCAACATGAGTTTTTAAATTTTTTGTCAACAATTTGAAATAATATCACAGGTTTAACTTTACCCTGTTGGAGTGTTAACTCTTTCCTACATTCTGATACTTTACTTATTTCAATAGTCCCTCTAGTTTCTGAATAAGAGCTATTTGAATGTAAAAAATCTGCTCCTGTTTCCCTCCGTTACCACTTGACTGAACCCATATATACCTTATATCCAGTTTAGGCCTGGCGCTCGGGGCTGTCGTCACGTCTCCTGAAACTCCTCCCCGTGCCACAGAAGCTCTGACTGGGCCAAACACTGCGGGGGTTAATTTAAACTGTCCAGCAAAAGCACCTCAAGATGGATTCTCGTGAGTTTGTGAACTTACAAATACTACGGGTTACGCTACTTACTTGTCTCCATCGAGATGTTATGTTTGGCCTGGAATATTCCATACTGTGACATTCAGCGTTTCCCACAGAAAATTGGTTAGGCAAGGCAGTGCTTTTGGGGGGAAGGGGCAGAGAAGAAGTGAGGAGCAGGGAGGGTGCGGAGATTTCGTGCAACGACCTTAGTTTTGTGAGGATTCAAGTGGTTCAGAGGGACGTAGTTAAGGCGGGGGACACTTTTTGTCAAGGCGGCCGCCCTAACTATAAAGTGCTATGGGAAACACTGACATTAAACATATACATATCCTACATATAATATAGGGATAGCAGTGCTGATATTAATAAAATTTGCGGGATCAGATTTCAGCTTCTAATTATCAGTTCAGACAATATCCTGATTGGAAATATAAACTGGTGTATGTACTAGCTGTAGTTGGCCCACAAAGTCTCATAATGATAGAGTTTTTATTTATACAAAGTTGTACTGTGGTTACTTGAGAGATAACAGCTGCATGATGTCAACATTGTTTGGTAACCTCTCAGTCAAACTTAAAGCGCAGATTTTACCTTGACTAAAAGAGCAGGTAAAATAATGGGTGTGGCCCCAAGCTCACTTCAGCAAATTTTTGAGGAGACTGTGAGGAAGCTCGGCAGGAAGGTGATCAATGACCCAACCCATGTTCTTCACAGTCAGTTTGAGTTGATGCCATCAGGCAGAAGGTACAGGGTCCCAAACTGTAAACTGAACAGATTCAAACATTCTTTTGTGCCACTAGCTGTTAAACTGCTAAACTCAGATAATGCAGTTAAAAAATAATTATAAAAGGCTTAGGGATTGTGCAATTAAAACTACACATAGGCTTAGGGAATGTGCAATAATTAAATCTGCACATAGGCTTAGGGAATGTGCAATAATTAAATCTGCACATAGGCTTAGGGAATGTGCAATAATCAAATCTGCACATAGGCTTAGGGAATGTGCAATAATTAAATCTGCACATAGGCTTAAGGGAATGTGCAATAATTAAATCTGCACATAGGCTAAGGGAATGTGCAATCAAAACTGCACATAGGCTTAAGGAATGTGCAATCAAAACTGCACATAGGCTTAAGGAATGTGCAATCAAAACTGCACATAGGCTTAAGGAATGTGCAATCAAAACTGTACATAGGCTTAGGGAATGTGCAATAATTAATAGAACAGAAGAATGCAAGTACTTGCCTGTTAAGGATAATTTAAGGGTCCTGTTGGTGCATCACTCGTGGTCATACTTGGTCTCATATTTACTTTGTTTTATGGTGTTTGTTTATGTGCTGCTTTGTGTTGTGTTGTCCTGTTTTTTTGATAAAGCATGTTACCCCCTGTCCCAAGACAAATTTCTCCCATGGGAGACAATAAAGGATTATCTTATCTTATGATCAGCTTTGTCTTATTTTATTTTTGATTAAAGGGAATTTTATTTACTGCCGTTTTCAGATTTTTATGGGTTTTTGCTTTTATGCTTTATTGCTTTTACTGGTTTTATTGTTTTAGGAGTGGTATGACCAAATATTAGCAATTTACCTTTTTGTCATCTTCATTTTATGATCTCTGTGCAGCACTTTGTTTGTAAAATGTGCTATAGAAATAAAGTGGATTTGGGATTTGGAAATAAATGCTGTTCTCAGTCTCTGCTCATACTCGATATCAACCGATAACAGCGCAGACACTTAAATCCATAGTATCGGAATCGGTATCGGAACTGTAAAAGCTGGATCATTGCATTCCTGTACTATAACATCTAGAATTTATTCATTGTCATATGTTTCTGTTGCTCAAAAATACAATAATTCCTTCTGTGAATAGGGGCGTCTCTTCTCAGATCTGACCTGTAATGTGACTTGTCGCGTACCGTATTTTTTGCACTATAGGGCGCACTGTCATTAAATGGTCTATTTTCAAACTTTTTTTCACAAATAAACTGCACCGGACTATAAGGCTCATTAAACGAAACACAACAGTTTGATGGGTCAGTGGGACTTTGTTTGTGCGCGTTCACGGTGACTCTGGGCTTTGTTCAGTTGTGGCGTGTAGGGAGGGTGCTGTCTGGGACCGCTGGATTGTCGGCGTGTTCGCAGTGACTCAGTTGTTCAGTTGTGGCTAGAAGTGGCACATTGCACTCGCTTTTTCAGTTCGTTCCTCCGTTCCATTCCTCATCCGTGTGGAGTGATGAGTGTGTCTGCGGGTGTTTTTCGCTGTGCGGTCGCCGTCTGCTCCGTGCGTGTTTGCGTGTTTGTAGTTTACTGAAGTCGTGCTGGGACACACGAGTGGATTCGTGTATAAGGCGCTCTGGATTGTGGGGCGCGCACTCGTTTTCTGATGGTTTTGGAGGCTTATGAGTGCACCCTATAGTCCAGAAAATACGGTAGTTTAAAACAACTCCAGTCAAATGAAGCTCATCGAGGTTTGCTGTTTTATTTACAAACAAAATAAAAACACCAAGGATCATGCAGAGCGGGTTAATACGAACATTTTAACACCAAAATGACGAGGTTCACTGCAGTAGTCAGAGAGAAAGGGGTGACAATTTTTCAGTTTTAAGTAAATCTGAGCCAAAATCGATCACTTCCTATCTGAAACACAGCGGCTAGTGAGTTAGCCATGTCAATTTAAATATATATGGTTGAAAGGCAACACTTTTAGGGCTTCAGTGTCATATCGAGACACAAAAAGGTGAGGAGCTGGAAGAGGTGGTGTCTGGGGAGGGGGACATCTCATTTTACAATATCAAGGCGGATGAGGAGAAATAAAAACGTGGCTTGCGTCTGAAGATAAGTTTGGAGGTTTACCAGACAACAGTTTTATATGATTCATGAAGACAAAAGCTCTCATCATTGTGTTAGTCAGCGATTGTTCTGTTCTCTTAGTCAGTGACAGGACACCGAGAATGTCATGTAATATTACTCATCGATGAAGCCAACATTTTGTATTCAAATCGTTTTCAACAATGCAGTCTTGTTTAGCATCTTATACCCAGAGGAGATACGTACTCAAGTCATCTGTTTTGATACACTACCTATCTGTGCGCCTTTATTATGTTAAGCTAACTTGTAATTGTTATATACTCATTAAAAATACACCTGGAGTTGTTTTGTTTCATTTGCATATGTTTCAGAAATCTGCATACTTTTCCATCTCCCTCTTCAGCTCTCAAAACGCGTGCCCTTCGCTCGTATACATCAAATTTGATAGAGAAATTGCGCTATCAAGGACAGCTCCGGCTCGGTCCTACGCTATCAGAGGTATAATACTCCCTACAAATGATTCTGTCTTGCATTTATTCAACTACAGGTGTTATGATAACTTAAAAATATATTTAAAAACATCTACTCTTACTATGAGTGGGGTTGTGTCTCTGTAATTTGCGTCTCTGTAATTTGTCTTGTAAATCTCCATGGAGATTTGTAAGTTTATGGCCATACTGTGGAACATTCTTCACATCTCCAAGGAAACAAGCAGATGATTAATTGTAATAACTTCTATTACTCATTATAAATGTAAAAAAGTAAAAAGAGTTTTATTCTGCTGTCTGTTTTTTGCAGTACATTTATACTTTTTGTGGTTAAAAAACTGCACTATGTAACTTTTAGATGAGATTCTATGAATACGTCCGATTTGGTCCCCATGAACATAAAAACGTTTAATACCATACTGTGGAACATTCCAGACAAAGCAATAACATCTCCATGGAGAAATCTGATAGGAACCACACTGGAAAAGTTACACAATACACCTTTAAAATGTGACAGGCCCACAAAACTAACCTGTAATTTGGCTTGCAAGTCTCCATGGAGATTTGTAAGTTTATGGCCATACTGTGGAACATTCTTGGCACATCTCCATGGAGACAAGCAGATGATGAATTATAACAACTTCTATTACTCACTGTAAATGTAAACTAAGTAAAAAATTAAAAACTGTTTTATTCTGCTGTCTGTTTTTTGCAGTACATTTATATTTTTTGTGGTTAAAAAAGTGCACTGTGTAACTTTTTGGTCTTGTTTCTATGGATATCTGCCTGGAATGTTCCACAGTATGGCATTAAACAGATCCACTTTACATTTATTCAATCAAATTATACAGGTGATTTTATAGCTCAAAAATACATATAAAAACAGACATTCTGACTGTGAGCGGGTCATCTCTCCACAGATCTGACCTGTAATTTGATCCGATTTGGTTCCCACGAACATAGAAAGGTTTAATACCATACTGTGGAACATTCCAGACAAAGCAATAACAGCTCCACAGAGAAAAGTTTCTGATGGGTTACACAATGTGGCTTTAAAATGTGACAGGTCAACAAAACAAACCTGTAATTTGGCTTTCAAGTCTCCATGGAGATTCGTAAGTTTATGGCCATACTGTGGAACATTCTTGGCACATCTCCATGGAGACAAGTAGGTGAAGGACCCTTCAGCAAAGTTACACAGTGCACCTTTAAAGCACGGACAGATTTGAATAGGCAATACCGTCCCAATGTCTCTGGTTCCTGATGGTAAATAAACTTCTCTTGCATTTGAAATCCTGAGTCTCCTGCCTCTTTTTTCAACTCTCTGGGGCCCTGAATTATTCCTTATTATATTTAAAGGCGATCCACCTCGACCAATTTCAGTGGTCAAATTATCTCCACTTCATAGTTGAGCATTTGAGACTGTTATTGCTACCATTTTTTTGTCAGGCGTTTAGCTGCTGGTGTTTTGAATAGACGTATTTTATGCCAAGTAAAGCTTTTGAGACACACATTAAAGGTGCACTGTGTAACTTTTCTGCTTGTCTCCATGGAGATGTAACGGCTTTGTCTGAAACATTTGATAGAGCGGTGTTCAAAGTGCATCCAGCATTTACTGAATTGCAGGTGTTTTTATTGATCAAAAATACCTTGAAAAACCTGCATTCTTACTTAGCGCAGGCTCGCATCTCCACAGATCTGACCTGTAACTTGGCCTTCTAGTGCCACCTGCCTGTGTTCATACAGATAGAAAGGTTTAACAGAGTTCCACGCAGAAAACTGGTTAATCGAGGTTGTGGAGATTAGCCGGATTCATCAGCTGGTTTCACGTCGTGGAAACGTCTGACCTCGCAGCATTAGGATTTGTTCGCTCGATGGTAGGTGGGTACTTTTTTTTATTTAACCAATCGCTGCTATTTGGTCGTGGCACATGTAATGCGCCGCTTACGGGGCTAACTGGTATATTAAGCTTTTCCCAAAATCCGTAGTAAAAAGGGCAATAACGTCTTTCCCCTTGATAAAATTCACCAAACATTCTCTTTGTTTCGGCTTTAAATCCTCGATCTCGGGAATTATTGCCAACTCAGAATATATGGCTCTTCGCTGATTGACTGGTGCCCGGACTCGCACTTCTGGGTTCTTGCAAAGAGTCTAGTGTATTCTGATTCCTGACCTAGTCGCTGGAGAGAAATGGAGAGTGAGGACCAGGACACGACGACTGTAGTTTTGCAAGGATTCTCGTGGTTCGGAGGGATGTAGTCAAGGCAGGAGGCAATTGCTGTCAAGGAAACACTGTTTAATGCCATGAGGAATGTTCTAGACCAGGGGTTTCAAACTCAAATTCACAGAGGGCCAAAATTAAAAACTGGGACTAATTCGTGGGCCAAACTAAATATTTACTGAAAAATTCCAAGAACATCTGGATGTTTTCTCTTCTTTCGAGATATGTAATGTTAAACCTTTTCCTTGCTCAAACACTGACTATAAAATAATAACACAATTTTAAATAAATAACGTCTGTATTGCTTGTATCTGTAGTCAGTGGACCAGCTCTAATACTTATTTGATATGATCTCACAGGCCAAATATAATTATATTGCGGGCAAAATTTGGACCCTGGGCCTAAGTCTGACATGTCTGTTCTAGACAAAGCAATAACATCTCCATAGAGACAAGCAGGTGATGCCTACTCTCTACCAGGAAAGTTACGGCATGTACTTTTAAATTATACATGATAAAATATAAAAAGTTTTACTACAGGAAATGAAAGTGTACCTATATGTTCCCACAGCCCCACATTTTTATTTTCTGACCTACGTTATAATGTTTTTCCTCATCAAAACCAGACATGGAGTTGTGTTTTGCTTCATTCGTTCTTTTCTCTAATTACACTTTGTTCCACTTTGTGATGTCATGTGGTTATACAGAAAATGCTCCACTGTGTTTTTAAACTCCATACACCTTCACTAGAATCATTTGGATGAATTCAGTCCTGGAATTGCCAATCTCTACTAAACTAAAAGTAAAAGGAGACGCTAATTTGAAACCTACCACTTCTTGACATCGCGAAGTGGACCAGAGCATTTTGAGCTTTGGAGATGAAGACAGACAAATAATCCAGGTTTACTCAAGACACAAATGAAACAAAACAAAACTCCAGGTCTGTTTTTGAGGAGATAACAACATTATAACACGGCTTAAAGCTCACAAGAGTAAATTTCGTGCAAAACAAGACCTTTATGATATGACTCAAAAAAATACTGTTATTCTGATTTCACCACATTATTCACCCCAGCTGATTTAGTTACAGTCGTAGTATAGATTTTTATTTGTGTCTTATTTCTTTTACGATCAAAATAATGACTTATTGGAGTGAAACATATTTATATCATGTTCTATATTCATGTCCATGTTGATGAGAGTATGTTTTGTTACGGTTTATATTTTAGCGCAGGCAAAGTTTTTGAATAGGTCTTGTCGCATAAAACTAATGGAAATACATGGAACGGGGAATTAGTTTCAGCTAGGGCTATGTTTTTAAGGGGTGCCAGGGAACCGCTGACAATGAAAAGCTAGATGCAGCCCCGCTAGTATTGTGCATCTACATCCCCATACAGTCACCTCTGCTCGTCCTTCAGCAACAAAGACACTCCTGGCCCACGCTTCTCCATTCAGAACCTCGGTATATGTATAATCAAGGTAAAACTTCAATGCTTCGCGCGCCGCCAAATCCTCCGGAGAGAAGCCGAACAGCGGCGGAGAGGAGAGGAGAAGGAGACGACGGCGAGAAAAATAAATCAGGAAAATATGCTTAATTGCAACAGTTTGAACGAATGTTTGGGAGTCAGATCGTCAGCGGTGGTGCTTAGGGAGAAGGACTGGTAGAAGAGACGCATATACTAGTAAATACACAGGGATTACACGAATATATGTTTGGTAAAGCCGGATCTGATCTGAGAAACCAAACCAGACGAAGAGAGGAGAAGGAATTGTGCTTAAAAAAAGGTGCATTGTGTAACTTTTCTGCAGGAGGTTGGATGGCCTGTCAAATGCTTTTCTCTGTGGATTATTGCTTTGCCTGGAATGTTTCACAGTATGACATTAAACCTTACATTGACATTAAACCAGACTAAGTTACAGGTCAGATCTGTGGGGAGGCAGTGCCTGTTTTTCTTGGTATTTTTTGAGGTATAAAACCACCTGTAATTTAATGAAAAGAGAGGCAATAAAAAGAGAAGTAGAGCTAGTTAGTGTTGTAGTGAAAACCGCACTAATCGAGACCAAGACTTGTCCGCAACCACAGGGTCCCGAGACCAGGAAATGACCAAGACCTCTGAGGGTCGAGACCAAGTCAGGACCAAGACTTTTAAAGGCCAAGACTGAGACCACGGCACATCGAGACCAAGACCCATCCAGACCACGGCCCATCGAGACTACGGTCCATCGAGACTAAGGTCCATCGAGACTAAGGCCCATCGAAACTAAGGCCCATCGAGACAAAGGCCCATCGAGACTACAGCCCATCCAGACCAAGACCCATCCAGACCATGGCCCATTGAGACTACGGTCCATCGAGACTAAGGTCCATCGAGACTAAGGCCCATCGAACTAAGGCCCATCGAGACAAAGGCCCATCGAGACACAGCCCATCCAGACCAAGACCCATCAGGCCCAGAGACTCGGCCATCGAGACTAAGGCCCATCGAGACAAAGGCCCATCGAGACCACGGTCCATTGAGACCAAGGCCCATCCAGACCACGGTCCATCCAGACCAAGGCCCATCAAGACCACGGTCCATCGAGACTAAGGCCCAACGAAACCACGGCCCATCGAGACCACGGCCCAACAAGACCACGGCCCATCAAGATCAAGGTCCATCGAGACCAACTCAAGACCATCTTTGTAATTTTTGACATTTATTTGTATATTCTCAGTTATTTTGGCACATATATATCAATGTTTTTATAAATCTATCTCCTATTTATCACTCGTCGAGTATCAGACAGAGTCCAAGCACTTTCAAGACCGTGACGAGATCAAGTCCAAACGCAGTCGAGTCTGCGAGTTTCGAGACCAAGACCAGTCTCGAATACTACGACACTACTGTGGAACACTCCAGGCAAGCAATAACATCTCCATGGAGACAGATACAGACTGAAACTTCAGAAATAACTTTCAGAAATGTTATGTGTGTACATTTTCTTTGCACTTTTGGTTATTTTTTGGTTATGAGATAAGATTTAAGATTTGTAATAACTTTTATAACGCATTACAGATATAAACAAAGTAAAAATGTAAAAAGAGTTTCATTATGCTATTTTTTGCAGTACATTTTGAATATTTTTTGTGATTTCAAAGGTGCACTATGTAACTTTTTATTTGGGGATACAGCACTTTCTTGTTTCTATGAATATGTCATTGCTCTGCCAGGAATGTTCCACAGTATAGCATTAAACGGCTCCACTTTACATTTATTCAGGTGGTTTTACAGCTCAAAAATACCTAGAAAAACTGTTATTCTGACTGTGAGCGGGGTCGCCTCTCCACAGATCTGACCTGTAACTTGATCTGGTTTGGTCTCCATGAAGATAGAAAGGTTTAATGCCATACTGTGAAACATTCCAGACAAAACTAAAACACCTCCATGGAGAAAAGTATCAGATGAAAAAAAAAAAAAAAAAAGAAAGTTTACATACACAATGCACCTTTAAAATGTGACAGGCCTAATTAAAAGAAATATTTATTTGGAAAAGCATAACCTTATCTGACATAAGCACAGCGGATTTGGCAAGAGACTGTTATGTGAGGACAGAAGAGTAGCTGAGTCATTATTTTTCAACTCCAAGTCTCTCAATTCAGGGTTCATTATTTGTTTTAGCTTTGTTCCCACTATGCAGATTTGTGAATTCTAATGATTTAAACCAGCTTTGAACAGTCATCATTTAAAAGTGCTCAGTCCCAAGTCATGTATAGGAGTCCAGGTAAATAAGCCAAAACATGAGTAGTTCTTCTCTTCACTCAACATCTGCAAAGGAAACATTCAAGAGCCAAAGTTAAAAGGTGCAACGTGCAACTTTTCTCCTGGAGGGTCCCTTAAATACTTTTCCTCATGTTGATGTTACTGCTTTGTCAAAAATGTTTCACAGTATGGCATTAAACCTTTCTATCTTCATGGAGACTAAACCGGACCAAGTAAGAGGTCAGATCTGTGGAGAGGCGACCCCACTCACAGTCAGAATGTTTGTTTTTCTAGGTATTTTTGAGTTATAAAACAAAACATAGTGCACCTTTAATTAGTTTAGCCTGTAAAATATACTTTGCAGAGCAAGTACCATATTTTACCATATTTTGCAGTTTTATGGTATGTTATGGCTAGTGTCGTAGTACTCGAGACCGGTTTTGGTCACGAAACTGGCTTT
>NW_026571515.1:9769993-9804993 GCF_026225935.1 Boleophthalmus pectinirostris | reverse complement strand
CCAAGACTAAACCAAGACTAAACCAGGACTAAACCAGGTCTAAAACCAGGTCTAAAACCAGGACTAAACCAGGTCTAAAACCAGGACTAAACCAGGATTAAACCAGGTCTAAAAGAAGAACAAAACCAGGTCTAAAAGCAGGACTAAAGCAGGACTAATGCAGGACTGAAACCAGGACTAAATCAGGACTAAACCAGGTCTAAACAATATGACACCTAACAGTAGGGTGGACATAATTTAAGGCAGCAGTGATCTCATATAGAAATAATTTCTCTATCAATAATATTTTTTATTATGCTTAAGTAAAGACTGGGTTTTTTATTTTCTTTTAGCAGACAATTATGTTATGATTTCCTGGTCTTTGCTTCTCTACAGCAAACAGTTGCTTATTCATGGAGACTTGGGCTCAACAGACAATTTGAAGAGAACAAGAATTTCCAGGACGTGGTTGGTACATTCAAGTAGTTTTAAAAAGCATAACAATATCAAGTAATCCAAAGTAATCAGACTACGTTACTCACCTTAAGTAATTTAATGGATTACGTTACAAACTACATTTTGGGGTATGTAATCTGTAATCTGTAAGGGAGTACATTTTAAAAGTCACCTTCCCAACACTGGTCGTCTATCATCTGCTAACATTATTTTTTTATGGGGAGGGAAGATATCTGGACAGCTGAACGTCGTGAGAAGGGCACGTGAAGGTAAGATAGTTAATTATAATTATTCATCTAAACTTCTAAGCATTTGAACTGAGTGTCCAACCAACGGCTTGTCCATATATTCTGTTTCATTAAGACAGGATAACTTGTTAAGTTCTTGTCACGGCTACCGATGTCTTAACATGTTTGATGTTTACACGTTGTTTTCTCTAGTGTAAAGTATGGGATGGATGGGAAAAGGCAGGCAAAAGTATCATGTATCAATTAGGGATGGGCATGATTAGTCGATTCATCGATAATTGATCATTAAGAATTTCATCGATTACGGAAATTTTAATCGACAAACCGAATATAGGTTGCTGTGTGTAGCGTGACCAAACAGGGGTCCGTACATGTGTCTCTCTGCACTCAGAAGGAGCGAGACACAAACAGTCGGTCAGTCTGCAACGTACCGAAGCACAAATGCGTATTTAACGATGATTTGTACAAGAAATTCCACACTTTCCGTTGCGTTCGGGACAAGTGTGAGTCCATGTGCACAGTGTAACAAAGCAGCACATATGTTTCTGTGTCCAGTGGGAAAAAGCTTTACCAGGTGAGAGTCGCGCAATGTCGATGACGAGTCCCCACCTCCCTCCCCCCGTACGGTGTCCTGGTTTTGACAAACGCAAATATGGTCACACTAACCTGTATTCCACTGAGTCATGTCTTTTAATCCGACAGAAGTTGAACCGCATCAGCGACACAAGAGCTGTAGTTTTATCTTCGCTTAGTTTATGCAAATTAGCGATGTGGTTTTAAGTTTCCTTTCTGTGAGAGTTGCGCAAAACTGAATTAAACACATTATAATAAATGGGCTGATGTGGCTCTAGAGTCGTTACGGTTTATTTGTCGTAAAGTTGAATTTATTTATGCAGATTAGTAGTGCAGATAGTAATAATAATCATTTTAATATAAAACCGTTAATGATTAATCGATAATCAATCGTTAATTCTCTCGACGATCGATTAAGAAAATTTAATCGAATGCCCATCCCTAATATCAATATAAATATCAATCATAATCCGTATAGTTCTCCAGGAGGCTCTTCCGGCTCTTTCTGACTCTGGCTCCAGTTGACTTGCATTAGGATCTTGTGGCTCTTCTCTCTGTAACTGCTGCTGTGAGCCTCGTCATTTTGGTCTTAAAATGTTCGTATTAACTCGCGACACATGATCCTGAATTTTAATTTTATTTTTTTTGCTATTTTGTCCATCAAAAAAATCCTATTCATAACATCGAGCCTGACTCCTGATTTGCTCCTGTAACCATTAACATCATGAGCCTCATCTGAGCGGTGCTGAACGCTGTGGGTGACGTCACACAGTCTATGGCCCCATCCACACTAGTAAGAATTTGAGTCGTTTTTGTTGCGCATGCAGTGTTCGTCCACACTAATCCGATGGAAAACAGCTCCAGAGACGGAACGATCTGGTGCCGCCAGCTCCTAGGAATTCATTTGAGCTTGGATCTGATCCGGCACTGTGTGGACGCCTGAAAACGCTGATACGCTGATGTAGGTCTATGCGCCACAACAGATAGAAAAAAGAGAGAGGACTATGCAAAGTAATTCACCGCCAAAACGCTAAGAAGCTAGAATATATGTTCATTCATATATACGATCTGTGCGTATGACCTGCAGATAATAATGTCTGAAAAGTTTAACATGAATCATCTCCAACGCGATAGAAGCTCAGAACAGACTCACCATCAGCAGAACATCCCTCTGTCACAGAAAGAACACTCATATTCCACTGAGTCATGTCCTTTAGTCTGACAGAAGCTGAACCGTATCAGCGCACAAGGAGCGAGATGTTTTTTGAGCTCAGTTTATGCAAATTAGCCATGTGGTTTTAAGTTTTGTTTCTGTAAAACGTAAACAAATATGCTCAAACCTGTGTGAATAGGGAAGGCTTGCGGACACAGAAACAACGTGTTTGGATCCAGATTGTTTCCGATACAGTGATTCGGTGATTCGTTTCAGTGTAAATGTAAGTATGTTTACCTGCACATGTTGCACTTCAGCTGTTGTTAACTTTGTTGTGTTTGTTCTATAAATTAATATTATTATTTTAATATTAAACAAAGTAATTTTTATTGCACTTTAACATCTTAGTAACTGCCTTGACTAACCAATTCTCTGTAGGAAACACTGCATTTCCTGTATTCCCACGTGACATCATGAGGTGGAACAGAGTGTTTTCTTTGTGTTTTGAGAGAAGAACTCAGCCTAAATATTCAGGATTTGTGTGTCAAACGTGTGAATGAAACAAAACATTCACAAGTTTTTGATGAGAAAACAAACATTATAACATAGATTAGAAAAAAAACGTAACATGTGCTCTTTAATGTCGACAGCGAGTTTTCCAGTATGAGCAAAAAATGAAATCCATCTTTTCCAAATCAATCTGGCAGTACATGTGTGGAGGACTAGTAGCTGGTTAAGTAGTAAAACTTTAGAGGCTCTCAATCTGTGTTTTAAAAAGAAATTTTGGCTAAGATCTTCAGCATCAAGAGGTTTATGAAAAAAAAATAAAATATAAAAATCTGGTGAAAAATATTTAACAGGTGTGAGATCCAGTTTTTAAAAACCTGCTTCCATCACTGAAAGCTTCATGACTTAATCAAAGACAAGCAAGGTTAGCCATTTTGTTTCATTCGCACATGTTCAACACACAAATCCTGCATATTCTCAAACAGAAAACACTCTGTTCAACCTTGTGATGTCATGTGGTAATACAAGAAGTGCTCCACTGTGTTTTTAAACTGCACACACCTTCACTAGAATCATTCTGATATAATTTAAGACCTGGAATTGCCGATCTCCACTGAACAAAAGGTAAAAGTTCAGAAATATTTGTGTGCATATGATAGAAATCTGTACATATTCGACTGTAGTTGAGCATAAAATAAATATTCGTAAACTCTCGAATGAGTCCGGTCGTACATACAATGTGTTGTGTGTATTTCATCCATCAGAATACGAAATGAAAAGTTACGACGTCAAGAATTACAATCACAAACTGAAAATTTACGATTACGCGTTCTTTAGTACGAATACAAATTCACAGACGCGACTTTACTGTCAAAAATCCGTCATCACTTCACATTATTTATTGAGCAGAAGAAACATCGATCGAGATCAAGTCTGCGCATGCATCACCGCTCCGCCGCAACTTAAGCTGCAGCAGAGAGAGGGTAAAAGCGGAGGGTAAAAATAAAACTAGAGTAATGGCACAACAAGGAGCTACAACGGCTGACAAACAGGTGGGTTAATTACAATTTATTGTAAAAATATACTTGTTTTGCCACACTGAATTCAGGAAAGGAACGCTTCTGTGTAATATTGTCTAGAACAGAGATCTCCAACCTTTTGCGCCCAGCTATCTTCACAAAATGAAAATGCCGTAGAGCTACTAATTTTAGCGGCTGCAAGAAACTGATCTGACATAAGAGGGCAAGCCTTTGATGTACAGTTAAGATGCCTATAAAACATGAAACCATTATCCATTTATTGATGCACAAAGTTCAAAATAACACATTTACATTGGTAATTAATCAAATTTGAGTTATTTAGAACAACAGGTATAATTCAGAAATCCTTTGGCGAGCTACTTGTAAGGGGGTGGAGAGCTACTTGGAGGTTGGAGACCCCTGATCTAGAAATACCTGCTCTGAAATTTTGAGTATTTTGAGCTTTAGAGATGTAGACAGACGAATAATAAAGGATTACTCAAACGTGTGAATGAAACAAAACACTCCAAAAGCTCCAGGTCTGTTTTAATGTATATGTGCCTTTTAATGTCAACAGCTACAGTTTGCCAATATGCGCAAATTAAAAGTAAAAAAAAAAAAATCCATCTTTTCCCAGTCAGACTAATTAATCTGGCAGCGCATGTGTGGAGCACTTAACATCACAAGCTATCAATGTGTGTGCTGAAAAGAAATTTTGAAATATATATACCGTACTGTTTCGATTATAAATTGCACTTTTTTATGGTTTGGGTGTTTCCTGCGACTTATACTCCGGTACGACTTATATATTAAAATTTTCACACTGAAGCCTCGAGAGGCTCTAGTCTTGTGTGTCAGTATTTGTTACTCCTGTTCCTCCTGTACCACTGTCACTTCACCCTCTACTGTGCATGTCTCCTGCAGACAAAGCCTCTGTCCTGCTGCAAAAAGTGAAATATTCAGCCTGAAAACAGTAATCGAGCAGGAGAAAGAAAGTTTGGAGTGAGTGAGAAACTTGTGAGGGACTGGCAAAAACCAGGGATGGAGAACACAGCTTCACGGCAACCGGGCGGGGTGGATCATTGAACTTTCCTGGAAGGCACTGGATGGATCGATAAAGCCTGGACTTCAGTGACAACCAAAAACATCCTGTCGGGATTTAGAAAAGCCGGAATAATTCTAACTGGAACTGATGCTGAGTCTGACGACAGCTACACAGAAGAGGAAGAGGCGCTCTGTTTACCTCCGGAGGTCACGCAGAAGTGACACCGAGGATGAAGAATTCAATGGATTTAGTGATTTGGAGTGAGATCGTGAATTTGGTAAACTTGTTCTGTTGTTTGTGCTATAATTATCTGAATAACTGTTCATATGTTACATTAACATATTAACGCCTATTCAGCCTGTTGTTCTCTGTTCTATTGTTATTGCTATGACTCGCCTTTCAAGATGAAATGTCGGTTCCTTGTCTCTGATTTTATAAAATAAATTTCCCCAAAAAAGTGTGACTTATATATGTTTTTTATTTCTTCATTACACATTTTTTGGCTAGTGTGACTTATACTCCAGAGCAACAGACTTTTGGATTTGTTGACTAAACATCAGCCTAAATATGGAGGCTTTGTGTGTTAAACATGTGTGAATGAAACAAAACACAACTCCAGGTCTGTTTGTAATGAGGAAACTGCATTATAACATAGATCAGAAAGTAAAAAAGTTAAAAATCCATCTTTTCCAAGTCAAACTAGTTACTCTGGCAGTGCCTGTGTGGAGCACTAGCAGTTGGTTAAGTAGTAAAACATTACAAGATATCAATAAACATTTTGAAAAGAAATTTTGGCAAAGATTGTACACATCAAGAGGTTTTATAAAAAAAAAAAAAAAAAAACTGGTGAAAAATATTTAACAGGTGTGAGATCCAAATTTTAAAAACCTGCTTTCATTAAGTCGTTTTAGGTTTCATTTTCATTGAAAGCTTCAAGCCTTAATCAAAGACGAACTAGGTTAGCTGTTTTGGAACAAGAAACACGACTCTTTAGAGCACTTTTTATCACACATCTCCGCGAACAGCCCCGACTCCCAACATTGTCCGTTTTGAAAAGACTTTTGGAGGGTTTTTGACTGATAGAAAGTGTTCAGCCATTACATTTCGGCACTCATTCAACTGTATGTATCACTTAGAGACCCAAGTCCCCCGCTGGTGCAAGCTTTTAGACGCTTTTCAAGGCTGTACCGCTATGCATGTTAATAGAAGAAGAAAAAAGAACCCCTGAATGGTCCGACGAAAAGAGGGGAAAGCAGGCATCAAAATATTTTCAGTGGAAGATGCGGTAATGACAAAATAGGCTCCCGTAGAGACAGATTTGGCAGAACATGTCAGAAAAGCTCAAAAGTCTAGCTCCAAACTGCGTGCCCTGTCAAATCCCATTGAAACCCTGCGAGGAAAACGTCCATACAGGGAAGGATTCACCAACGTAATTACTTTTTCACTTTAGAGAAAAAAAATATATTAAATGCAGATGAAAAGACGCAAATGTAAAAAGGTATCAAGGGGAAATCAGATGCCCTTGTGAGAACGGGGCTGAAAGGAGATGAGTTAAGCAATTATAGCCAGATTCTGTCGCCGTATTCAGAGAAATGCGGATTCTGTGGCCTTCACTCCAGTGTCCGAAGTGAAAGGAAGTGGGAAAAAAAAACTCCTGTACATTCAAACGAGATGGGTTTATCTGAAATCATGGTCAGCTGGAGCCAAGGGACTGCCATGTTTTCTAAAAAGACTTGTTGATTAGAATTAAAAAGGAGAAATTTGGTGCATGTGAATATTATAATACACTGATATAAAGGATTTATTTTTTATTTATGTGTTTATTTCAGGGATAGAGTGAAAAACACTGTTGTGGTTTAAAGTGTAACCAATACCATGTCCTTACTTAGGTCAAGTAAGAGCTAATTTGCAGACCTGGTCCCCACAATAGTAGCCTGATTCATCAACCGGTTTCACTTCGTAGAAACCGTCTGACCTTGCATCATTAGGATTCGTTCACTCGACGGTAGGTGTTTTTTATTTAACCAATCGCTGCAATTTGGTCGTGACGTATGTAATGCACCAAATCCCGTAGGAAGAAGGGCAATAACGTCTTTCCTCGATAAATTTCACCAAACATTCTCTTTGTTGTGGCTTTAAATCTCGGGAATCGTTGCCAACACAGAATGTCCGTCTTCGTCTACATCCATCTTGACCGCTTTGTTTACTGTTGTGCTGTTCCACAAAAAGGACCCAGACAGACGCTTGAGTTTGACGTCATGGCTTCACAGATCTTCGCTGATTGGCCGGTGCGCGGTTTACAACTTCCGGGGTTCTTGCAAACCGTCTAGTGTACAGAAAACACTAAATTGTGGCTGTTTGCTGCAGGTGTTCGAATCAGTGGGAGTAGGTAGAGGGTGCTCTTGGAAAAAGGATCAAAACTTAAAACACAACGGACTCCAGGCACGCCAAAGAAGTAAAAATCGCACGAGGAAAAATATAGTTAAAAGGCCTTTATTTAGATGACCAAAGCCAACATGTTTTCAACCAAACTGGTCTTCATCAGGGCTCACTGGGTCGAAACATGTTTGCTTTGGCCATCGAAATAAAGCCCTTTTAACTTTATTTTTCCTTGTGTGATTTGTACTTCTTTGGAGTGCCTGGAGTCCGTTGTGTTTTAAACCGTCTAGTGTATTTCTGACCTAGTTGCTGGAGAGAAATTAAATTGACCGGAGGCACTAGGTGACTACCACAATAGGAGTGTACAAAAATATTGAAAGATCGAAACCAAAATATCGCGACTTCTTTGTATCTTTTAGCATTTTTTTGCGACCACACTATAATTTTGTTGCTTATTTTGTGGACGGAAACTTGTTTATACAATTCATTTGCCCTACTCAAGGTTTTGATGATTTAAAAAAATTTCTGTGGTTGGCCCCAAACTTTGGAACGCTCTCCCCCCTCACATTAAAACCACAGCTTTGGTCGATTCTTTTAAATCTTCGTTTAAAAACACACTTTTACTCCCTGGCTTTTAACACGGCGTGAGAATTGTGTGGTCCTCTGACTGTCTTTTAAGGATTTTATTTCATATTTTTATTTGCTATTTATTTTTTTTATTTTTTTTGTTTGTTTGTTTTTTTATTGACTTACTTATTTATTTATTTTATGGTTTATTTATTTTATGTGTTAATTTATATTGTGCCAAAAAAGAAAGAAGTGTTGTTACTAAAATGCATTTGGTTTCTTAAAAAATCAGCAGTATGTCACAGTATCGTGCACTAGGGATGGGCATTCGATGAAATTTTCTTAATCGATCGTCGGAAGAATTAACGATCGATTATCGATTAATCATTAATGTTTTTATATTAAAATGATCATCGTTATTATTACTATCTGCACTACTAATCTGCATAAATAAATTCAACTTTACGACAAATAAACCGTAACGACTCTAGAGCCACATCAGCCCGTTTGACATTATAATGTGTTTAATTCAGTTTTGCGCAACTCTCACAGAAACAAAACTTAAAACCGCATCGCTAATTTGCATAAACTAAGCAAAGATAAAACTGCAGCTCTTGTGTCGCTGATGTGGTCAGTTTCTGTTGGATTAAAAGACATGACTCAGGTGAATACAGGTTAGTGTGACCATATTTGCGTTTGTCAAAACCAGGACACTGTACGGGGGGAGGGAGGTGGGGACTCGTCATTGACATTGCGCGACTCTCACCTGGTAAAACTTTTTCACACTGGACACAGAAACATATGTGCTGCTTTATACACTGTGCACATGGACTCACACTTGTCCCGAACGCAACGGAAAGCCTGGAATTTCTTGTACAAATCATCGTTAAATACGCATTTGTGCTTCGGCACGTTGCAGACTGACCGACTGTTTGTGTCTCGCTCCTTCTGATGCAGAGAGACACATGTACACACCTGTTTGCTCACGCTACGCACAGCAACCTACATTCGGTTTGTCGATTAAAATTAACGTAATCGATGAAATTCTTAATGATCAATTATCGATTAATCGATTAATCATGCCCATCCCTATCGTGCACTATATCGATTCTTGTATAACCGTGATGATATTGTATCGTGAACCGTGTATCGAACATCGTATCGAATCATGCGAGACCCTGTGATTCCCAGCAATATTCCACACACAACACAACATGCACATTACATAACACAGACTGTACGGTGAAGAACAGTTACGTTTCCATTTTTTCTGTTATACCAGGATAGATTAAAGAGCTCATATTACGCTCATATGTTCAGATCTCTGCTATAATGTTGTTTCCTCATCGCAAACACACTTGGAGTTGTGTTTTGCTTCATTCACACATGTTTAACTCACGAACTCTGCATATTTAGGCTGAATCTCTAACAAAAAACACTCTATTCCACCTTGTAAGTTCCCCACTGTGTTTTTAAACTCCATACACCTTCACTGGAATCATTTGGAATTGACGATCTCTACTGAACGAAAGGTAAAAAAGGAGCTCTTAACTTGAAAACCACCACTACATGACATCACAAGGGGGAACAGAGCATTTTGAGCATTGGAGATGTAGACAGACTAATAATAAAAAGTTACTAAAACATGGCTAAGAGTGAGTAATATAGTCACGCCACCACAGAACTATTGCGTAGGATAAAAATATACGCATTGAGATTACTTTTATTAATAATTATAGGTTGTATTATTTAATTTCATTGTTATTTTTAAATCACCGTTATGCAATATTGTTTTAAATAGTGAGATGGCTGTCAAATAAAAACTCACACATACAATACTTTAGGAAATTTGGGCTGTTTTACAAGTCTTAAGTTTCTTGGAGCCTTGGAATGGTTTTGATAAAGACGTATTTTGGTGATAGGTGAGTAAGTAAAGATTATTTATCTAGCTCTTTTCACAGATATAGGTCACAAAGTGCTTCACATATACAAGATAAAAAAAAAGAAAACAGCACAAGATATATTCATAATAAAATCAGTCCTAGGTCAGTCAGGTGATTAGAGCTGCAGAATTTGGCTGACAGGCAGGGGGCGCTGTATTTAACGGTAGGAGAAACACTGATAAAGCTATTTTAAAATGAAATGGTATGAGTGACAGGGATGGGATGAGAACAAGTTTTTCAGAAGATGAGAAGAGAAACGAGACTGGATCCACGAGAACGAGACAAGACGAGATTTCAACACAATTCCTAATAAATAAAAGTTGTGCTTAAGTTCACAATTTTGGCCTCAACATTTCTGATTTACTTTATTTAACATTTTTGATTTCGTTGTAGCTATGGTTTTTGGTACAACAGCTTCTTACTCTTTTTCAAAACTTTATCATGACTTTTTCATGACCTAAAGTGAATTTTCCATGACTTTACGGCACCTACAACTGTAGAATTGATCAGACTTTTAGGACTAAATATGAAATGTTAACCCTTTCCACTCACCTTATGGTTTGGTTTTATCGTTTTTTAACGTTCAAAATACTGTCAGTGCATTTATTGTCGTCTCTTTTAAACAAAAAGGAGCAAACGTTCGGAAATAATCATCATAGCCTAATGATAATGTAACAGAACGATGTAGATGAGTGAAAGAGATACTGAAATTCCATGACTTTTCCAGGATTTCCATGACCGTGGGAACTTGTCCTTAAGAAATTTAACCCAGCACGTAACCCTTTTTTTTGTCCAGTCCAAATATAAAAACGTAAAAGAATTTCACAGGATAATTTTTCTCATATGTGCACGATCTTGTGGCGATTTTGTCTCTCGAGATCTTGTCCATCTCTAATGACTGATGAGGAGTTTTTATATTTTACTGAACCCTAAAGATTCTGTAATATCCAATAGTTTTCGTTTTTATAAAATACTGTTCCATAACCCCAAACACATATTCGTTCTAAATTACAGGTCAGTTTCCGTCTCGATGAATCCTGATTATTTTGTCGCCTAAAAATCTCGACCTTTAAGCACCCACACAGCGTCTCCCACCAGCCACATCTGCTGAGGTAGAGCTACGACCCTCCTGACTCTACCCACTAGGAAAACAACCAGCACCAGTCGAATCTAAAAGGCGCATTTTGTCATAAATAAAACATAGGCATCCGCAAACTCCCCCAACGGAGCGTCCCGGGAGACTCGGGATTCAGCTGTGAACCCATACTCCCACTTCCACTGCTCCGTATTCAGCACGACTCTTTAAAAATTCATTAATTTACTGCAAAAAATAGATTAAAAGACTGAAAAGTTTGCTCGCGAATAGCATTAATAATACAAGTGAGACGGAGAGAGACGCCAGACCTGCAGGCTCGGGCTCCCAGGCTCGTCTCCAGTTTAGTTGAACATCATTTACATTTGTTAGAAGTGTACAGGCGTTTTAATGCTCAGCTGCTAATTGTCATTGGTAGAAAAAGTATGCAATGTTATTACTTAAAGGTGCATTGTGTAACTTTTCTGCTGGAGGTTTCTCTGTGGAGATGTTATTGCTTTGTCTGGAATGTTCCACAGCGTGACATTAAACAGCTCAACCTTACATTTATTAAATTACAAGTCGTTTTATTGCTCAAAAATACCTAGAAATACAGACATTCTGACTGTGAGCGGGGTCGCCTCTCCACAGATCTGACCTGGAACTTGGTCTGGTTTGGTCTCCATAATGCAATTTTAATGCCATACTGTGAAACATTTAAGATAAAGCAATAACAGTCTCATGGAGAAAAGTATTTGACCAGAAAATGCATATCACCAGAAAAGTTAAGTAAAAGTACCGAAACCGGAGCAAAAAATAAATAAATACTCAAGCAAAAGTAAAAGTATCACATGAAAAATGCATAATTTTTGTGTTAAATCATTGTAAAATAAACCAAGTAACTAAAAAAAATATCTACTCAAGTAAAAGTATTAAAGTACCTGTTTAAAAACATACTTAAGAGTCAAAAGTAAAAGTTTTTCGCACAGATTTTGAGGTCTTCTAAAACTTCAGATGTAGTGATTTTGATAAAGATTTGAGTCACTTGGTCTGGTTTGGTCTCCATGAAGATAGAAAGGTTTAATGCCGTACTGTGAAACATTTAAGACAAAGCAACAACATCTCCAAGAAAAGAGAAAAGTATTCGACGGACCCTCTACCAAAAAAAATTAAGTAAAAGTACAGATACCAGAGCAAAAAAATACTGAAGCAAAAGTAAAAGTATATGAAAAAATCTACTCAAGTAACAGCATTAAAGTCCCTGTATTTAAGAGTAAAAATTAAAAGTATTTCACACAGATTTTGAGGTCTTATAAAACTTCAGATGTAGTGACAAAGATTTGAGCTAAATTTTGTTCAACAGAAACAATAGATTATTTTTCTTCTAACCATTTTTATATAAGTAAAATCGATTTTTTTATGTTTTACTTATTTTTATTTATTTTTAATGTCTTTTTATTGGTTTTATTTATTTATTTATTGCTATTATGTGATTTTGCTCTTATTTAATTTTACTGGTTTTATTATTTTAAGACAAGTATGATTATTTTAGTAGTTTATTTTAACATTTTATTATTGTTGTTATTATTATGTATTTGTGCAGCACTTTGGAAACTGTTTGTGAAATGTGATATAGAAATAAAGTGGATTGGATTAGATTATTTGTATATTTTTGTTTGTTATTTTGTTTGCTACATGTTAAAAATAACCGCTTGGCCTTTGCAGCAGGTCTCACGTAATAAAAAATACTTTTACTTTTCAGTCTTGTTCAAAACTGTAGTGGAGTAGCAAGTACAGTACTGCTCTCAAATGTACTGAAGTAAAAGTAAAATCTAAAAAAAAAGAAAAAAAGAAAAGTATCCATTGTAAAATCTCCTGAAGTAAAGTATAGATCTTTTCTGGATCCGTCAGCTGTTTTTCTCCATGGAAATGTTACTGTTTCGTCTGGAATGTTTCACAGTATGGCATTAAACCTTTCTATCTTCACGGAGACCGAACCAGATCAAGTTACAGGTCAGATCTGTGGAGAGGCAGTCATATTGTCTGTTTTTCTAAGTATTTTTGAGCTGTAAAACCACCTGTATTTGAATAAATGTAACGTAGAGCTGTTTAAAGTCATACTGTGGAACATTCCAGGCAAAGCGATGACGTATCCATAGAAACAAGCAGGTGACGGACCCCCAATTTACAAAAAGTGACATAGCGCACTTTCCTAGTTTTACTTCGTTACCGTCCATCACAGTTAATTGCGTAGTTTTAGATGCAAATTCTTTGACAGTGTTTAAAAATAGGCTGTAAAACGGACACTCAAACGCCGCGTAAGACATGACTTTACATCAAAAATATGAGAATATAATGATAGCCCTCAGCGGTGATCTGTCTCCCAAATGCCTCTCTCTCAAATCACAGCGACATTTTTGGACTAGAGAGTTGTGACAAGATAAAAGGATGAATTTCAATGACGTGCACTTTTCGTTTCGGAGCACAAGATGGAAATTTGGCTGGACTGGACTCTGGAAGTGCAAAAGAAACTTGAAAGGATGTCTAACCATCAAAAGTACCATATGCTTCTTCTTGACAGAGGTGGGTGGTGCTAGGTTACATTTATATTCACTGGGCTAACACTAAAACAAAAATGGACTCAGAAATCACACCTTTATACTTATTGAGATCTGTATTTTATAGAGTAATTTTTAAAGGGCCCTTATTGCACTATTTTCTGATCTGTGTTATAATGTTGTTTCCTCATCACAAACACGCCCTGGATAATTTCAGTCCTCGAGAAAAATCCTGCACCGTCTTACTTGCAAAATGTGAGATTTATTAGGACAAACCGTGCAACGTTTCGGATCTGGGACTTCGTCAGGCAAAACCAGGTCTAGTGCCGAAACGTTGCACGGTTTGTCCTAATAAATCTCACATTTTGCAAGTAAGACGTGTGCGGGATTTTTCTCGATGTTCTTGGGCTGTTCCCTTTCCTCCGACGCACCCGTCTCAAGTAATTGATGTGCGAAGTTCTCATTCTTTTTGATAATTTCAGTCCTGGAATTGCCAGTCTCTACTGAACATAAAGGTAAAAGGAGCCGTTAATCTGAAAACTACCACTTCATGACATCACAAGGAGGAACAGAGCATTTTGAGTAGACAGACTAAGGTGGTGTCCACACGACAATATTTTTTGGTCGAAACAGTGAAGTTTTTATCCGTTTTGGCCTTTTGTCCACATAGAGCCGGCGGTGTTTTATGAAAACGGGTTCCAGTGTGAAGAAATCTGAAAACGCCGGCGTTGCGTTGTCGCGTGGACGAACAAACCGTTACTTTTGGAAAACGATGACACCGCGACCGTCATTGTCAGAGTCCTCTGAAGGCAGCAAAGGCTACAGCCTTCGAACTAGCCTCTGCGGACCGCAAGACCTTTGCCGGAATGTGACAGGTGTAGCCCACAGAGCCGCTCCTGTCACCCAGCAACCAAGACACACTATCAAGACAAGCTACGCAGATTACGCACAGGTAATTAAACTCATGGATTTTGAGACCAAGTTATTCTAATAATTCTCATCCAAATCTTATGGCTAAAAAAAACTAAAACTTATGTTTAACTTTTGCAAAACAAACGGCTATATTTGTGGGATACATCTAAAATAGGCTGAATTACCTAAAAAGTTAAAAAGAAACGGTGATGAGAAATGTATTATTAAATATTATTATCACTGTTAACAGCGCCACATACAGGTGTGTAATATGTATTACATCATTTTCACTCAGTGCCCTGTTGTCGTTTGGACGTGAATATTTATTGATCCGACACGTATTTGGACGTGAATTTTTAGGAGCGTTGTCGTGTGGATGTAGCCTGATAATAAACGGTCACTCAAACATGTGTGAATGAAACAAAAACAACTCCAGGTCTGTTTTTGAGGAGGAAACAGCATAAAAACATGGTTTAAAGTTCATAAGAATCCAGTTTCTGTAAAACAGGACCTTTAAGTAAGTCTATAGTGGGAAAAGTTTTACGTAGACAATATTAAATGATCAGATGTGGTTTTGTTTTCTTAATTTTTATGGTGTATCCTTTGAAAATACCAAGTTTTGTGCATTAGTAATTAAATTCTTCAGATATGCCACAAAACATTTTTGTCTTACTTGGTAAAAGCATTTGACGGATCCTCCACCAGAAAAGTTACACAATGTGGCTTTAAGTAAATAAAAAATGTATTTGTACTTTACTGAAGTTGATTTTAAAGCGTATACCTTTTACTTTTACTTCACTACATTTGACAGCAGGTATCTGTACTTTCTACTCCACTACATTTTTGAACAGGACTGAAAAGTAAAAGTATGAGGCTTTTAGTTTGAGCAAACAAAAATATACCAATAAAAGCAGCTTGGGGGAAAACAACAACAACAATGAGCTCAAAAATACCTAGAAAAACATGTATTTTGACTGTGAGCGGGGTCGCCTCTCCACAGATCTGACCTGTAACTTGGTCTGGTTTGGTCTCCGTGAAGATAGAAAGGTTTAAGATTCCAGACAAAGCAATAACATCTCTGTGGGGAAAAGCGTTTGACAGATCCTCCACCAAAAACGTTAAAGCACAATTAAAAATGTATTTAAGTAAAGTACAAACACCTACAATTTTGACGCTGTACTTCACTACTTTTACTTGGTTACGTTCTACCCCTGAAATCATGATTTAAGGTTTATTTGTGGGTAACTGTGATAAATACAAAGTCCATATGTCACCGTTATGCTCGCTGGAGATAAGGACGAGTTTAAAAGTTTGTATTAAAGAAGATTCCCTCAGAGCCGGGGACTTTTCTCAGGGTTTGCCAGCTCCGATTTGAAGCCAATTAAAACGTGACAGAGCAAAACGGTGATCGTAAATTTCTCAGCAACAAAGCGCTTTGAAGTTTGTGAAGTGGGAGGGCATCTGGGTGTGTGCGTGCGCCACTTAAGCCCTGGTTTGAGCCCAGTTAAAGTTAAAGTTAAAGTTGCGCTGCGTAACACTTCTAATGAAGGGTCCGCCACCTGTTTGTCTCCATGGAAATATTATCGTTTTGTCTCGGTGTAGATTAAATTTATCTATCAACAAGCAGGTACAATACGCTACATTACAGTTCAGATCTGTGGAGAGTCGCCCCTAGTCACAGAAGGATCCTCGACCAAAAAAAAAGTTGCGCAATACACCTTTAAGTCTGTTCTACTCGTCAGTTTTTTTTTATTCTTTTCAGTTCAGATTGTGTTGGCCCAAATACTTTTTATATTCAGAATTTTTTTTCGTACAATTTGTGGAGTTTAAAGTCGCATTGTGTAACTTTTCTGGTGGAAATTTGTCCAGAATGTTTCACAATATGGCATTAAACCTTTCTATCTTCATGGAGACAACCAGATGATGAACCATAACGATGTCTATTACTCATTATAGACATAAACTAAGTAAAAAAGTAAAAAAGAGTTTTATTCTGCTGTCTAGTTTTTTGCAGTACATTTATATTTTTTGTGGTTAAAAAGGTGCATTGTGTAACTTTTCTGGTGGAAATTTGTCTGGAATGTTTCACAGTATGGCATTAAACCTTTCTATCTTCATGGAGACCAAACCAGACCAAGTGACAGTTCAGATCTGTGGAGAGTTGCCCCTGTTCACAGAAGGATCCTCCACCAAAAAAAGTTACGTAATACAGCTTTAAGTCTCGATGTGGACCTGTTTAGATGATGGTGGCCCAAACACTTTTTATATTCAGAATTTTTTTTCGTACAATTTGTGAAGTTTAAAGTCGCATTGTGTAGCTTTTCTGGTGGAAATTTGTCCAGAATGTTTCACAGTATGGCATTAAACCTTTCTATCTTCATGGAGACCAAACCAGACCAAGTTACAGGTCAGATCTGTGGAGAGTCACCCCTGTTCACATCGACAAAAAAAAAATTAAGCAATACAGCTTTAAGTCTCGACGTGGACCTGTTCTAGTCCTCGTTTTTTTCATTCAGATTCAGTTCAGATGAAGGCGGCCCAAATACTTTTCATATTCAGAATTTTTTTTCACACCAATTTGTGGAGTTTAAAGTCGCATTGTGTAACTTTTCTGGTGGAAATTTGTCTGAAATGTTTCACAGTATGGCATTAAACCTTTCTGTCTTCATGGAGACCAAACCAGACCAAGTTACAGGTCAGATCTGTGGAGAATGTTTGTTTTTCTGGGTATTTTTGAGCTATAAAACCACCTGTAATTGAATAAATGTAAATTAGAGCAGTTTAATGTCATACTGTGGAACATTCCAGGCAGAGGAATAACACAGAAACAAGCAGCAGAAAAGTTACACAATGCACCTTTAAGTAAAAATTGTAGATATCTGTACTTAACTACATTTTAAAGTCGATACCATTTACTTTTACTTCAGTACATTTGAGAGCAGGTATCTGTACTTTCTACTCATTTGACATTTTTGAACAGGACTGAAAAGTAAAAGTGTTTTTTTTATTTATTTTTTTTATATTGTTTGATTCCTGCTATAAAAGGCTGAAGGGTTATTTATTTATTTATTTATTTATTTTTGAGCAAACAAAAAATTACAAATAAAAACTATAAAAAACAACTGATTCATTTGTTTCTGTTGAACGAAATTCAGCACAAATCTTTATCAAAATTCAAAATCTGTGTAAAATACTTTTACTTTTTACTCTTTACGTACATTTTAAAACAAGCAATTTAATACTTTTATTTTTTTATGTGAGTAGCTTTTTTTTCCATGTGATGCTTTTACTTTCACATGAGTATTTTTTTTGTGCTTCAGTATCTGTACTTTTACTTAAAGGTGCACTGTGTAACTTTTTGGTTTGGTGCGTCTCCTGTTTGTTTGGGTATGTCATTCTTCTGCCTGAAATGTTCCACAGTGTGACATTAAACAGCTCTACCTTACATTTAATCAATTATAGGTGGTCCATAGAGATTTGTAAGTTCATGACCATACTGTGGAACATTCTTGGCACATCTCCATGGAGACAAGCAGATGAAGAATTATAACAACTTCTATTACTCATTATAGACGTAAAATAAGTAAAAAAGTAAAAAGTTTTATTCTGCGGTATATTTTTGGCAGTACATTTATAGTTTTTGTGGTTAAAAGGTGCACTGTGTAACTTTTTGGTCTTGTTTCTATGGAGGTGTCATTGCTCGGTCTGGAATGTTCCACAGTATGGCATTAAACAGCTTTACCTTATATTTATTCAATTACAGGTAAAAAAAAATATATATCTGTACTTTACTTAAATCGATTTTAAAGCGTATACCTTTTACTTTTACTTCACTACATCTGAGACCAGGTATCTGTACTTTCTACTCCATTACATTTTTGAACAGAACTAAAAAGTAAAAGTATTTTTTGTGTGTGAGACCTGCTGAAAATGCTGAGGGTTTTAGTTTGAGCAAACAAAAATATACCAATAAAAACAGCTTGGGGGAAAAAAATAATAAATAAAAAAAACGACTCAAAAATACCTTGAAAAACAGGAATTCTGACTGTGAGCGGGGTCGCCTCTCCACAGATTTTACCTGTAACTTGCCTGGTTTGGTCTCCATGAAGATAGAAAGGTTTAATGCCGTACTGTGAGACATTCCAGACAAAGCAACAACATTTCCATGGAGAAAAGTATCTGTTTCAAGTATCAACACTGCGTGCTTCATCCACCGCTGCACGATTCCAAACTCTTTTCGTTTTCTGACACTGACTTTAATTACAAGGACCTTTTTTGACGCTTAAACTCAAATCAAGTCTCAACACTGATATTCCCCTGATTCTTTTCTTCTTTCTCCGTAACGTTTCAAAGCGCCGAGTGGAAGCCTACAATAGCAATCAAACACGGGAGCGGAGCAGCTGTTGAGCAATTAAAAAGCCAAATTAGCCTCAATCAAAGACAATTACAAGATCAAGTAAATCTCCCACCAATAATGACGAGGAGAATGGCTTCAGACGGAGATGGTCCTGGAAGGTGAGAGGAGAGGGCTGGAGAGGTTACAGCGATCAGGGAAAATAAGACGACAAGGGACAGTGCACAAGAACATGACGACCATTTAAAAAGGTCCAATGTACAGGGCTCCCACTCTCTTCCACTGACAACATTTCAAAACTTTTCCATGACTTTACGACACCTACATGTCTAGAATTCAGCATAATTTCAGAGCTAAATATGAAATCAGAGTATCCCCAGGTTTGACTATCCCAAATTTAAGACTTTTTAAAGACCTTTTTAAGACCACTTATATGAAAATTACCGTATTTTCTGCATTATTAGGCGCATTGGATTTTAAGACGCACTGTCATTGAATGGTCTATTTTCGAACTTTTTTCACAAACAAACTGCACTGGACTTCAAATGAAACACAACAGTTGGATGGGTCAGTGGGACTTTGTTTGTGGCGTTCACGGTGACTCTCGGGTTTGTTCAGTTGTGGCGTGTAGGGAGGGTGCTGTCTGGGACCGCTGGATTGTCGGCGTGTTCGCAGTGACTCAGTTCAGTTGTTGTGTCTAGAAGTGGCACTTTGCACTCGCTTTTTCGGTTCGTTCCTCCGTTCCGTTCCTCGTCGGCGTGGAGTGGTGAGTGTGTGTGTGTGGGTGTTTTTCGTTTTTCGCGGTCGCGGTCTGCTCCGTGCGTGTTTGCGGCTTTGTAGTTTACTGAAGTCGTGCTGGGACACCCGAGTGGATTCGTGTATAGGGCGCTCTGGATTGCGGGGCACGCCGTCATTTTTTGATGGGGTTGGAGGCTTAAGAGCGCGCCTAATAGTTCGGAAAATACAGTAAGACCAACATCACACCCATTATGCAGGCGAAAAACACCAGATCCAATTCTAATAATGATCAACCAACTACTAGAATCTAAGAGCCACTGTGGATTAAACCGACACTTCCCCATGATCCATCCAACGTCTTTCTCAACTCTACTGATTGTTTACTCATTGCCGCCAGTGCCAGAAACCGAAGTATTGTTTGCACATACTCCAAATTAGACGTTCATTCACGTTGTTGTTTTTTTTTCCTCCCTCCATTTAACATCGCACTGCAGCCTGGTTGAGTATACAAAAAAAAAACCAAAAGGCTAATGTAATGTAAGACCTTTGTAAAAAAAATAATAAAATAAGACTTGGACAATATAATTTAAGACTTTTTAAGGCCTTAATTTAGGAACATGAAATTTAAGACCTTTTTAAGACTTTTAAGACCCCGCGGCTGCCCACTCACTTTATGGTTTGGTATTATAGTTTTTTAACAAAATCAAAATACTGTCAGTGCATTTATTGTCATCTCCTTTATACAAAAGGAGCAAACGTTCAGAAATAATCATAACAGTCTAATGATAACTTAACAGAAAGCTGTAGTTGCGTGAAAGAAATACTAAAATTCCATGACTTTTCCAGGATTTCCATGACCGTGTACATGATGCAAAGTGATTCGTGTGAGCTTTAAGACATGTTATAAAGATGTTACCTCCTCAAAAACAGACCCGGAGTTGTGTTTTGTTTTATTCACTGATGTTAGAGTAATCTTTTATTATTAGTCTGTCTGCATCTCCAAAGCTCAGAATGCTCTGTTCCACCTTGTGATGTCATGATGAAGCCAGAGTTTTCAAGTCAACAGCTACATTTTTACTCTTTAGTTCAGTAGAGATTGGCAATTCCAGGGCTGAAATTATCCAAATTATTCTAGTGAAGGTGTGTGGCATTGTTTCCCATAGACTGGGTCGCAAGAGGGTTTTTTTTTTTTTGGGTCGCCTTGTCACGATGTGCAATTCGGTCTGCAATATAGAGAGCTGCATTTAATGTCCAAATAGGCGACTTATGGATCCTTTTATTGCTGGTTCAGTTACTGTTTTTCATTGTTTAAAACTTGAGTAAAACAAATTGTTCACTCAGTCAACAATAAAATATCCTCATTAATGTTCAATAATGGTCAAATCCACTTTTATTTTGCGATTTACGAGTAATGTCGATTGACTTGGGTCACAAAGGTTTGTCACTTTTAAAATATGGGTCCCCAGAATAAAAGTTTGGGAAACACTGGTGTATGGAGTTTAAAAACACTGTGGAGCACTTGCTTTATTACCACATGACGTCACAAGGTGCAGCAGAGTGTTTGAGAGAAGAACTCAGTCTAAATATGCAGGATTTGTGTGTTAAACATGTGTGAATGAAGCAAAACAAAACACAACTCCAGGTCTGTTTGTGACGAGGAAACAACATTATAACATCGATCAGAAAATAGCGTAACATGGACACTTTAAACAACAACTCAAACAGTAGCTGAAATTTATAGTTTTGTGGGCTATTATTGAGGATATTTTTTGCGAACATAACGGTATCCAGGTCCAAAGAAGGCAAAAATAAAATATTAAACTTACTCCTAAAAGGTGCACTGCGTAACATTTCAAGTGAAGGGTTCGCCACCGGCTTGTCTTTATAGAAATGTCATTGCTTTGTCTAGAATGTTCCGCAGTATTGACTAAACCTACGGTATCTATCAGGAGCGAGACAAGCAGGTTACAGCACTACGCTACATTACAGTTCAGATCTGTGGAGAGGCGCCCTGTTCACTGAAGGAATTATTGTATTTTTGAGCAACAGAAACACCCGTAATGGATAAATTCTAGATGTGTACGTTTAATGTCATACTAGGGAACATTCCAGGCGAAGGGATAACATCTCCATGGAGACGAGAAGGTGACGGACCATCCACCAGAAAAGTTGCGCAGTGCTGCTTTAAGTCGAGTCCGTAGAAGTGTATCTGTGAAAATGTTTTACTAAAATGTGCGGGAGTGTTTTCCAAAAATCACATAGATCCTGTAATTCATACAAAAAAATACAATATAAACAGCTCTTTCTTTAATTTTTTGACAAATTTTATAATGGATGAGTTCACTTCAAATTAATACGATTTAATTATAATAAAATCAAACATGTGACCTCACTTATATCCTAATAAAAAAGTATTGTAGGTCTATGTTGACAAAATAAAAACATGTAGAGACCGATGTACATTTAAAAATAATAAGAGTGATCAATATCTTCATGTTTTTAGTCCCTGTATTCAACAAAGATCCTGATATACTTATTATGTTAGTATTATCTTATCTGTTATCTTAGTACATGCTCAAAATACTTTTCCTTAAACTACTGCTCCCACTGCTTGACTTGTTACTGCAACTATAGTCTACTATTACTACATACAGTATGGCATTTTAATTAGGGGTATAGTATTGGTAAAATCATGTTAAATATCTGGGAATGTTCTAGTTTAGGCTGCAAAAATGTATCCTCTTTAGCCTAAATAAAAATGTAAGGTGTTAAATAGATGAAAAGTCGCCCTGTTTAGTTGACTTGCACGTTTTAAAGGATGCTAAACCTTATGCATTGTGACAGTGAACTTAGCCTTGACATCAAAGAAGTCTGCGCTTTCTGCTCGCTCCTGGTTAATTAGACTAATTATCACGAACCTCCATAGCTGTCCATTTAAATTCCTTTGCATGCACTTACCGTGTGATATTCCGTGTGTGGACCCGGATCTGTGTGTCTATTCCCGGCTTGTGAAGCTCCAGACAGGCGCCACTTGAAAATTCCCCCTCCGTAGACAAAGCTCCGTGCAGCGGTGTGTCCTCGTCCGTGTGCCCCGCTTCTGTGGCCGGTCCGCGGGCGCCTCTCTGGCCGCTGCCCCGCTGCCTGCTGTTCCGGGTGCTGCTGGTGCTTTGGTCAGCCCTCCTCCGTCATGAGAGAGGCGGACTAGACTCGACCCCGCTGGGCTCCGCACGCACAGACCGCGGAGGTGTCTGTCCGGTCCGTGTGTGCGTAATGTGTGCGCCGCTCGGCTGACGCTGCTGCCGCTTCACCGGAACTACTTCCAACAGCCGCGCGAGCTCGTGAGCCGGTGAGCACGAGCCTGAGCACGAGACGGATTCATGCACCGCGCGCGCGCGCACGGCACTGGCTGTGGTCCATCAGAGGGCCCCGGAGCCCGGAGAGAGGTGGACCCCGGGCCCTGGGCACAAGGAGAAGGGCAAAGAGGAGATTAGAGGACAGGCTTTCTCCAAGGAAACATGGACTGATTCAAAATATGATAATATTATATTCTTTTTAGGCGAATTAAGTCCTCAAAAACTTACTCATGTAGTTTTCTCAACTTCCCAGTACAGGCCTGACGTCCTGTACAAGATGTGCATGAGGAGCAGTGTGACCGCGGACGTGATGAATCGTCCAACAGGACCTAACCTGGAGAGACAATAATGACACGAACAAACCTTAGATGGAGTTTAAAACGTCTTATGTAAGTCACAAAGTTAGCCTATAGCCTAATCAGAGAGTGTAGTGGGCTGTATTCTTTCCATACAGAAAAAAAGCTTCTTAGGCAGAATAAAAATGTACGAAGAGTGCCCCCTTTCGGACAAAATGAATTATTACTTATTTTAATTAGGCAACTAAAAACTTTAAAGGAAAATTCTACATGTTCCGATATTAACGAGTGTGTTTATCATGGTGATAAATGTGAACTGAGCTGGACACAGGATCAAACAAGAAAGAAATCCATATTAAAAATCCCTCTGACCCTCAGTGGGCAGGTTCATCTCAGACTTGGGTCCTACCTGCTCTTACAAGAACCACACTTATCTGGAGATATCTTGTGTTTTTCCTGGGACCTGCTGCCACTCTTACAGTTTGCCACAACCACCCTGTCAGTTTGTATCTGGAACGTCCACACACAAACACACATCATACAGTAGCAACAGATAGACTTACACAATCTTTATTGATCCACAAGGGAGGTTATTTGATAGTCTACTAGAAATGATGAAATGACAAAGTGGAGTTCAAAGCGAGTAAACAGCCAGTCTGATTTCATTTTAAAACAAAGTAAAAAATAATTTAATGTTTGAAGCTTATTCACCTGCAGATGTTCTCTGATGTCTCATGATGGTGAGATGTACCACGGCGCTGGAGAAAAGGACAGGATATTTGTAATGGTCCCATGTAAAACCACCTGCGTCTGAAAAGAAGAAAAGGTCTGAAGCCCATCACCATCCAGAACCAAGAGACAGATACAGGTACAACTGACCACGTGACTGTCTGTGAGCTGGAGACATTTGTCACAGTGAGGGACAAGAGGACGCTGGACAAACTGCTCATGGATACTCCTGCTCACCCACTGCACCAGACTACAGAGGGACAGACACACAGACTACAGAGGGACAGACACACAGACTACAGAGGGACAGACACAGACACACAGACTACAGAGGGACAGACACACAGACCACAGAGGGACAGACACACAGACTACAGAGGGACAGACACACAGACTACAGAGGGACAGACACACAGACTACACAGACAGACACACACACAGACTACAGAGGGACAGACAGACACACAGACTACAGAGGGACAGACACACAGACTACAGAGGGACAGACACACAGACTACAGAGGGACAGACACACAGACTACAGAGGGACAGACACACAGACTACAGAGGGACAGACACACAGACTACAGAGGGACAGACACACAGACACAGAGGACAGACACACAGACTACAGAGGGACAGACACACAGACTACAGAGGGACAGACACACAGACTACAGAGGGACAGACACACAGACTACAGAGGGACAGACACACAGACTACAGAGGGACAGACACACAGACTACAGAGGGACAGACACACAGACACAGAGACTACAGAGGGACAGACACACAGACTACAGAGGGGACAGACACAGACTACAGAGGGACAGACACACTACACAGAGGGACAGACACACAGACTACAGAGGGACAGACACACAGACTACAGAGGGACAGACACACAGACTACAGAGGGACAGACACACAGACTACAGAGGGACAGAGACAGGCTATAAAGGAACAGAGACAGAGACTTTTTGCAACAACTATCATTTTCATCTTTGTTCTGTGTTTCCTTAAAGACAGAGTCACTAACTTTCTGGACATGGCTCGTGACCTGCATTATTACATAGAAATCGAAAGTTTAAACCATTTTGGTCCATGGAAATAGATACAGATGTGTTCAAAATTGTTGGTAATGAAAGAAAAATCAACAATGGCCACTAAAATAACTTGAACTTAAGTAAAGCAATTATAATAACAAAATAAATAAAATAATGGAAAATAACCAATGAAACTCAGACACTGTTTTTGAATTGTTGTTCAACAGAGTAATTTTTAAAAACAAACTAATGAAACTGACCTGGACAAAAATGTAGTAGCTGGATAATATGGACATGTTAAACTTTGGTGTGTCCTCTAATCTGCATCACAGGTTCTTCAAACTTGTCCTCAGTCAGTCTGTCTGTTTAAAGGGGGACATGTGTCATTGTGCTGTTTGGAGACATGATGGACACAACACTGAACTTGGACCAGAGAAAGAGAAGAAGAGAACTGTGTCAGGAGACTAGAAAGAAAATGAAAAACAAGCAGGTTAAAGATAAAGGCCATAAGATCATCTCCAAGCAGCTTGATGTTCCTGTGATTACAGTTGCACATGTTCTTCAGAAGTTTAAGGTTCACAGGATTGAAGACAACCTCTCTGGACGCAGCTACAAAAGGAAAACTGATGACAAATTGAAGAGACGGATCATACGACTGGAACCCAAAGAGCCCAGAACAACCTCCAAACAAATTTAATGTGAACTTGAAGGGCAAAGTACATCAGTGTCAGATCACACCATCCGCCACTGTTTATGCCAAAGTGGACTTCATGTGCGGACACCACTGCTGAGAGCAAATCATAAAAAAGTGAGACTGGAATTTGCCACAGTGCATATTGACAAGCCACAAAGCTTCTGGGTGAATGTCTTTTGGACAAATGAGACAAAAATGAAGTTCTTTGGCAAGACACACCAGCTCTATGTTCACAGATGCAGAAATGAAACAGACAAAGAAAAGAAAACTGTCCCTACTGTGAAGCACGGAGGAGGCTTGGTTTTTATCTGGGGTTGTTTTGCTGCATCTGGCTCAGGGTGTCAACAAAGTCTCAAAAGAACAAGACATTGGACTGTTCTGGAGTGTTCTTCTGTGAGCCCAGATCTCAGTTCTATTGAACATCTGTGAAATGAACTGAAACATGCGTCTGGAGAAGAAACCCTTCAAACCTGAGACAACTAGAGCAGTTTGCTCACATGAAATGGGTCAAAATACCTGTTGACTAGTGCAGAAGTCTCATTGACAGTTACAGAAATCATTTGTTTGCAGAGTTTGCCTCAAAAGGTTGTTTAACAAAATATTAAGTTAAGGGCACCATCATTTTTGTCCAGGCCAGTTTCATTATTTTGTTTTTTCTAATGATTCTGTTGAACCACAGGTGAAAAACATTTGATTTATGCAGGACAGTTTTCAGTACATTTTTATTTATTATTGCTTTTATCAGTTTCAAGTTGTTTCAGTGATGATTGTTGATTTTTCTGTCATTACCAGAGGGTACCAACAATTTTGAACACATCTGTATATATTTTACCATACTTTAGAACAACAACAGAACAGCCAAAGGAACAACTTTTCCATGGAAACTTTCCACTAAACCAGGGGTGGGCAATTATTTTTTCCATGAGGCCACATGAGAAACAGAAAATATTGTGAACGGCTGGACCAAAATGCTTAATATTAAGTGTATTTCTTTATAAAAAGCAGCAATTACACTGAAAAAATACAATATCTAGCTAAATTAAAATGACTTAAAATAAGAAACAAAATCTAATGTTGCTTGAATTATGAGAAACACTTATTCCTTTGAGACAATTTTACTTGTCAAGTTGATTCGCCTCAAATGCAGTAAAATGTTCTTAATTTAAGTGCAAAAAGTTGTTGTTTTTCTTATTTTAAGTGTAGCAAAATGTATTTTCATATTTTAAGTACAAATTTTACTACTGCTAATTTTATTTCTCAAGTGAAATTTACTCAAATCATGATAAAACTTTCTTAATTCAAGTGATCTGAACTTGGCTTGATTTTGTTTTTTGCAGTGTAGCATTGTTTTGACGAGCTGGTAAGAGTTTATGTTATGACTAAGCAATGAAAAAGAGAGGTCGCCTTACAGCTTTATGCAGCTTTAGTCCATGCATGAGGTAGAATTATAAAATATGTTTATTTTGTAATTCCAGATAAGCTTATCTGGAGATTTGCCCGTGAGCTGTACAATGCCCAGGTCTGCACTAGACATTCTCCAGGCAAAATAAGAGTCACATTTGGGTTATTTTTTTTCAGTTTTTCACTGCAATAAACACATAAAAAAAATAAAATAAACAAGTAAGAACATGCCTTTATTTTTCTGGCTATAAAGTTACATAGACTACTGCATGTGATTTTAAACTCCAGCCTAAATATTTAAATGTGTTTAATATCACTGCTGGGACATTATTCAGCTTCATATATTTTTATTCATGTGTAAACAGATACAGATATGTCATTCAGACAGTAACGTACACTTTTTTTATTTTTATGCAGAGAAAATATAACTCACAAAACTAACTAACAAAAACAAATCACTCAAACCTTGCGGAAATATGAAAAAATACGAACGGCATCATACAATTTAATAATAATAATAGAATGATAATATATATACTACTACTATTATTAATAACAACCTGCTGGGACATTATTAACATAGCTACATAGAATATTAAAGTTTTTAGAAATAAATCTGGCTCTCTGAAGGATTTAAAATGCATATAGTCAATTGGAAAAACAAATATCAGAAGGGCATATTCTTGAATATTTTTGTAGAAAAGCCCAGTAAAATGCAGCTCGTTGTAATATGCCAAACCACCACCAGATGTCGCCCTGCTCCTGCACAATACGTAAAGGCATCTCATCTGAAACACCATCCACTCTGTTGTTGGCTCACCTCTGCAAATTAAGTTCTGTCCAATCATAACAGCTACCCAATGTTTATTTTGTTTTGTTTGACGTGTCCTCTGGTTTAAATGCCCCGTGTGCGTTGTTTTTATAGAGACAAATATCTGATTACATTTATTTTCCAATTAAAACCTATGAGTATGATGCAATAACATATAATAATACACTAAGGAAACAGACTGAAGTGTTTGGAGAAGGTTTAAGACAGCAGATAACAGTTATATACAATTACACACGTATTTATTTGGTACATATATGAGAAGCATGAATATTTGTGCAGTTGTCTGTTTAATCTGCAGCTTTATTTGTTATTTTTTTAAGCATGTTAAACGAGCTGAATCCCTTTTTGACTAGACTGAACGACACCCTGCACCATCAGCGTTACTAGCATCATAATAGGCCTTCTTTTGCATTTATACGTGCGGTTGCAATTGTAATAACTCGTTAGCATCTTGCACTACAGAAGGTGTGAAAGATCAGCTCCGCACAAAGAGCTGTGGTGTGTGGTAAATGTCACATCAAGGGTGTCTTCCGTTTAGTTCAGAATGAGGGATGGGAAGAAGTAGGTCACTGTGACAATATCACATGATGCTGTTTTTTTTTCTTCTTTTAATCTATTGTGTGCTGCAGTGGCGCGTACGCAGACGATCCAGTGCAATAAAGATGCGCGTAAACTACTAAAAACAGCGGGATTTTATTGGTTTTTACAACAACCTCCGTGTCATTTTCTGCTCGTTTGATACAAAGACAGACCGTGCTGTTGGTGCGCAGTTTGCCATTGCCAAACCTCGCGCTGTCTGGTCTGAACCGGTTCGGGAAAAGTGCGCGGACTCGTGCACAACATGCAGCAGACGGCACGCGCGGATTCTCCCACACAACCCCAGGCGCCCCCGCGGACCCGTCCCCCTCATCCTCCACGCGCTCTCCCATTGGACGAAACGAGCCTGGCCCCGCCCACTCTTCCCTTTGGCGCGTTTTTATTGGTTTTCACAGCTGTCAATCAGCAATCCGGCGAGACCTACCAGATTTGAGTCGAAATAGGGGTTTGCGCATGCGTGAGCCGGTTCGCAGAAGAAAGCTAAAGGAAAACGGTAAAAAGCAAAATAAAACCACAAACTTAAGATCGTAATGGTGTTTTGGGGCAAATTTCGACGCCTGTGTTGAATATGTAACTATTTATTCGTTTAAAAATTGCGGAAAGTGGTGAATTTGTTTTTATTTTTTCCGTTTTGACTCCCCGCACGGTGCTCATTGTCATAATATTGAATTTAATCTGTTTTTATTTGTGACTCTTGAGTTTTTAAAGTGTTTCTGGTTGTTTGTTGTAGAAAGCCGCGTGCATGAGTCCGGTCAGGCTGTAATGTGCCTCTCCATTGGCCGTGCCCACCCCCCACACGACCCGCATGTCCCACCCTCTCCTCCCGTTACGAGGATCTGATACGTTGCCATGGCCACAGCCCACCCCCCCCTCACGGCGCGAGACCACTGAACAGCGCGCGTGAAGCGTGACCGCGCCGGCGACAGCTCCGCGCGACGATTGGCCCGCGACCCCCTCCGCGAGCGCCGAGGATTGGTCCATACGCGCGAGCCTTTCCGTTACACGTTTTTTTTTGGAGTTGTAAACGGAGCGCGTGCGTGTGGGGGCAGCCTACAAAAGCGGTGTGCACTTTTCAGCACCAGTACCGCGTGGACAGCAGCCAAACGGAGGTGGGCACCCGCTCGAAGCTTTAGTTTGTTGTTGTTGTTGCGCGCGGATCGTCGCTGAGTTTCGCCGCAGAGAAGACGAGAGAACTTAAGGAGGAGTTTGAAGAGCAGCGGAGGAAGACGCGGCAGGATCTCCGCTTTGTTGGCCCCGGCGGCTGCACGGACCCACCAGCGCTATATATTTTTTGTGTTTTTGTTTCCCCCCCTCTCCGTGAGCTCGAAGTGCTGCGGTCCGAGCGGAATAGATGGCTACAAATGAAGGAAAGCTGAGGTGATATTGAAGCTTCATCACCTTAGGGCTCGACACCGGTCCTGTTTTTCCCGCAGCCTGCGCGCACCGCTTTGCCGCGAAGCTCTCCATTGTGTGTCGGCCACTTCTTCCCCCATCACCGCATCGTCGCCACTCGGCTCTTAACTCACGCCCTTTTCGGTTTTTTTTACTCGAATTCACTTCCAAATCGCCGCAGAGAATCGCCTGAAATAAAAATAAAAAAAGATGTGCTCCAGGATTTGGTTCGTGACAGACCGGCGCATCGCCCAGGAGTATCCACAAGTTCAGATCCTGCGCGCACTGAAGGAGCGGTGCGCGGACGAAGACGTGGAGTTCCGATATCTCCTCATGGATCAAATTGTGCTCACGATCTGCGAGGGCCAGCTCGGTAAGCCTCCCCCCCCTACCCGGCCACCACACCGCGTTTTAAGCCGCTGATTTCCACGCGTTTTCAGCTTTAAACGCGCAGGTGAAGACCGAGTGGCGCCATCGGAAGCTAACAGCTAGTGGTCATTGTTTGGGGGGGCTGCGTGTGGGCTGCTAGGGGAAAAAAGAGCTACTAGCCGTCTGTGGAGTTAGCACGGAAGCTGTAGTTTAGCCCAGATCCGTGACCGCCTAACCCACTTTCCGCGAGCCACGCTGCCTCCGCGCGCTCGCAGATGGAGAGAAAGACCCAAACATGACACCGAAATTACATTTAGCACCAACACTGCAGCCTTAGCGCCATTTGTGAGACGCTTTTAGGTTTATACGCCGGGAAACCCTTTTTTATTCCACGTTTTATTAGATGTACTGGCAACAGAACGCGAAATCAATGCTCAGTGTCAAATAAATCGTAATAATACACTTGTTTTGTGTTAGATCCTACTACGAAACCCACTGAGTAATATGATAACACATAATACATTGGTTTTGACAGTGTTTACATTAAGACCTTTGTTAATTTATCATTCAGTTTTGGTGTTTTTACAATGTTATAGCCTAATAATGGTTGTATTTCTTACTTAAATGGATCTTTGCAAATAACACATTTGACTATATACAAATGCATCAAGTCTAACAAATAAATACTAGATTACACTAGTTTGGCTGGAGCATATCTAGGAATATTTGACTGATGAATAGAGATTTAGTTCAAAAATTTGATGCTAAAACTTAAAACTTGATTTCGACACAAAGGAAAATGCTCGATACCAATTCTGATACCACAATAAGGAGACAAAAATACACTTTTTTATGTAAATACAAGATTACACTAGTCTGACTGTAGCATATCTAGGAATATTTGACTGATTAATAGAGATATAGTACAAAAAAATTATGCTTAAACTTAAAACTTGATTTCAACATGATAGAAAATGCTCGATACCAATTTTGATACCACAATAAGGAGAAAAAAATACTGTTTTTTAGTGTAAATACTTGATTACACTAGTTTGACTGGAACATATCTAGGAATATTTCACTAATTAGTAGGGATTTAGTACAAAATTTGATGCTTAAATTTAAATATTCCTAGATATGCTCCAGCCCAACTACTGTAATCTACTATTTACACTAAAAAAGTGTATTTTTTTCACCTTATTGTGGTATCAAATTTGGTGTTTCCATCGTGTTGAAATCAAGTTTTGACTGATTAATAGAGATTTAGTTAAAACATTTTATGCTTAAACTTAAAACTTGATTTCAGCACGATGGAAAATACTCGATACCAATTTTGATACCACAATCAGGAGAAAAAAATACACTTTTTTTGGACAATACAACTCAAAATAATGTTTTTTTCTGGCCTAGACTGTTCTAAAACGTCTATAAGACTTCTCCAAGTATATTTTTCTTACTCAGTAGTGATACTTATTCAAATATGTATCTAGAATCAATACTAGTTTCGGTGTTTACTAGTATATCAAATAACAACTCTAGTATTACAGTATGGCTCATGTGTAAATGGGTTGTACAAGGTTAAACCAAACTAAGTACTCAACAAATAAAACAAAAACAAAAAACATGTACAGCTGATCTGACAATGATTTAATTACGTGTTTAATCAAAATAGAACAATACAAGTTTTCACATGACGCTTTTGAAGCCGAGCCAGTATGACCATGGGACTTCCTTCCTCCCATTTCACGTGATTGTATTTCCCATTCAAATCAACAACCCCACACAAGCGCACATGGCGACCTGAGTGAGATCTGTTGACGTTTCTCAGTGCAGGGTAATCAAATAGAGACTTTAATCATTTAAAGTAGCAGTTAAAGCCGTCACGATAATTACTGTATTGATTTATCGTTTGGTATTTGAAAGCCAGCACAATGTATTTTGAGGTCAGTGTTTATCTCTTCGCACTACTGGGGAATTTTTGTTGTTTTTTGCCAAAGTTGATAAGATTTGAGCTGTAAAAGTTTGAATTTGTGACTTCTGTGACTCATTACAGATACAAACTCAAAACTAAAGTGCTTGATTCTGTTGTTTATTCATTGCAGCTCTTGTTTTTTTCACAGTAGTATCGATTTAGAATAGTTTTTGTGGTTTAAATCTGTGTCAGTGGCAGTATTATCGATTGTAATCTTTATTTTCTTAGAGGTGTAACGATATCCAAGTCTCACGATACGATATTGTCACGGTATGATATTTTTTACGATATCGTGGGAAAGCTCACGATATGGACTGTAACAATATCCAAATCTCTCTGTACGATATTTTCACGATATACATCACACTGTACGATATTTATTGCGATATTTTGTGGAGCTAAAACTGTGAATATGCGACTTATTCTTCTTAAAATGCTTTGAAAAGACTTAATCCAAAGAACTAAGACTTAAAAGTGCTTAGAACTGTTATTTCTTCTTGTAGTCTACACTGAAACGGAGCAAAGGATCATGGTCTATGTAGTTCCCTGTCTTTTTTTTTTGTTATTGCTGCACCATAACTCTTAATTTAAGCAAAGAGACTTGTAATTCGATATATTGTGATGGTCCACGATATTATTGTGAGAACTTTGACGATACGATGTCACAATATTTCGGTTATTGTTACATACATATCCTTACATGGATTTTTTTGCAAGAGAATGTGAATTATCTGTACGATTATTGTCCCTATATTCATGTAGGCCTGTCACAATAACAGATTTTAAAGGAAAAGATAGAAAATATAGATGATAAACGATAATATTTAAACTAAATTAAGCAGTGACACAAAAACCCAAGACCAGATTCAAATAGAGGTGTTCAAAAATATCAACATATCGTATCGTTTAATGTGATGATACAGTCTCGATATCATGGTCTGCTGTATCAATATATCGCCAAGAGTATTTTTTGGTATATTTTAGTTGATTATTTTGTTTCCGCGCTACAGTTTTGTTGTTTCAGACGACGGAAACTGCGACACATTTGACATTTTCACTGTTTTGATGATTGAAATGTTTCTGTTTCATATTCGCTTTGCACAAGAAGTGGTTTACCAAAGACTTTTAGCATCACAGCCATGATTTAGCCTTAATTATTAATTGAACAGTATTGAATCGATTTGAAATATATCATATCGACTCAAAAGTATAGAGATATGTATCGTATCGGCAACTTCTGAATGATACCCAGCCCTAGATTTAAACCACAAAAACTATCCAAAATCTACAATATGAACACTTTAGTACTTCATTTGCATCTGTGAAGTCATATGGGCCCGGTCAAGCAGAAGTAAACAGCAAGGCCAAAAATTCAAGTTAATTCATCTGATATAAAAATGTATTCAACAGATACATATGTACTCTAGTTTATGAAACTGTTTACCTTTTTTCTGTACCATTTTTGCTTCTAAAGTTACAGACGTTTTAAACAGACCATGTATGAAACATGGAACAAAAATTATTTCCCAAATTTCAAAGACCTGCAAATCATGTAAATAAATGGATGTATTTCATCATATCTTGTGTTATTCCATCTTTGAACTGTTGATGAAGGTACATGATTTAAAAAAAAAAAATGTATTTAAAATGATAAAAATTTACTTGGAAGGACTGACATATTTTATAGAAATAGTTTCCTTTCATTTTGAAGTAATATTAAAGTATTGGGAAGAAAAAAGCGACAAATTATGCAAAATCCTGCACCTTCTACTTGTTTGCACAATTTTCCCTCCGTTACCATGACCTTTCTTAATAAAAAATCTCATTACTCAAAAAGTAAGAGGTTTTTCAACCTAATCTTGTACCATATGGTAGAAAACTATATGAAGCAAATATTCAAACCAGTTTGTTAAGGATATGTAAGTGAGAACCGCTAGTTATCACTGTTTGGATTTATTGCCCAAAAAGTGCTGCATATTTCATTCCCTCCGTTAACGACATGAGTTTTAAAATTTTTTGTCAACAACTTGAAAGAATATCACAGGTTTAACTTTACCCTGTTGGAGTGTTAACTCTTTCCTACATTCTGATACTTTACTTATTTCAATAGTCCCTCTAGTTTCTGAATAAGAGATATTTGAATGTAAAAAATCTGCCCCTGTTTCCCTCCGTTACTGCTTGACCGGACCCATATACGTTATTAATTCATTCCCATTTTACGTCTTAAATCTGATCACGTAACCAAAAAATAACCAAAAATTTCCCAGCAGTGCGAAGAAAATGTAAACACGATAAAAACAGATTCCAGTTTTCACATACCGAACGTTACGTCGGTGTAGTAATTACCGTAACAGGCTTCGTTGTGTTTCGTGTGTTGTCTGGGTGGGGAGGAATTTGTGAAGGCCGCACAAAGAGATGTCAGATGGGATGCTCATCATACTAATTAGCGCCTCGTATTCGTAAACTGCTGTGACTGCCGCTTTTAGTGGTGAGGGCGTGAGTTTAGCGCACGTGAGCCCTGAGATCAGCTGTGAGAGAAGTGTGATCTGTACCTGTAAGTGTTCATGTTAATCCAGAGCAAAGGTTCTGTACTGTGATCATTTAATTATTACTCTCATTATTATCAATTACAGTTATTGTAATTATATAAAAAATACCACTTTAATTGTAATGCATCAAAAATAAATCTTTGTCTTAGTAAGCAACAAAAAATACTTTAAAAAATGTACCAATTATTACCAGAAACATATTAAAATAACATAACTACTTTGCCAGAGGTAAACTACTGTACATTTGTTTACATCTGTGATCCAGAA